>NC_074668.1:81407212-81419842 GCF_029448725.1 Salvelinus fontinalis
GTATTTACGTTTGAAATGCTTTTGTTTGTTGTTTAGCTTGGTCAGAACCAAGCCTTCTCGGAAAGCTGTTGGCCTTCCAGCTGTATGGCTCTGATTGTCCGAAAGGGATCTCCACTTTCCCATCTTCTGTTGTTGTTCACTCTGGAAGATAACCAGCCGAAGGTTCCCATTGGTGATGAGCATAGTTGCATAGTCACACTTACAGTTACTTTTCTCGATATCTGACTTAAGACAGCTAATTAGCTATACCAGTGATTGTCTGAGGTGAGCTTCTGGCCTCTTCCTCCTTATGTTGGTATTCAGGTTTCGGACCAAGATGGACATGAGCTGCAGCGCTTCGTCTCTCTGGTCCAAAGGAAGGTGAGTTAATTTCTTCACCTCGTGTTGACGTTCAACGTTTCAACCATTTCTAACATGAAGCTACCCGTCTCACGTTTCCTGGTCTAGTTGATTTGTCTTCCAAGCTTTTTATCAACTCTTGGTAAAAAAGGGCCGTTACGTAATGCTGACAAGCTCTCTGACCTCCCTTTGCATAATTAATATGCAAAGGATATGATTAGAAGTTATCTCGTATGACTCCTAAAATCACATTCATATCTTAGCAAAAATACGTTCAGCATTCTTTTATATCATTTAAAAATACAGTGGGGAGAACAAGTATTTGATACACTGCCGATTTTGCAGGTTTTCCTACTTACAAAGCATGTAGAGGTCTGTAATTTTTATCATAGGTACACTTCAACTGTGAGAGACGGAATCTAAAACAAAAATCCAGAAAATCACATTGTATGATTTTTAAGTAATTAATTTGCATTTTATTGCATGACATAAGTATTTGATCACCTACCAACCAGTAAGAATTCCGGCTCTCACAGACCTGTTAGTTTTACTTTAAGAAGCCCTCCTGTTCTCCACTCATTACCTGTATTAACTGCACCTGTTTGAACTCATTACCTGTATAAAAGACACCTGTCCACACACTCAATCAAACAGACTCCAACCTCTCCACAATGGCCAAGACCAGAAAGCTGTGTAAGGACATCAGGGATAAAATTGTAGACCTGCACAAGGCTGGGATGGGCTACAGGACAATAGGCAAGCAGCTTGGTGAGAAGGCAACAACTGTTGGCGCAATTATTAGAAAATGGAAGAAGTTCAAGATGACGGTCAATCACCCTCGGTCTGGGGCGCCATGCAAGATCTCACCTCGTGGGGCATCAATGATCATGAGGAAGGTGAGGGATCAGCCCAGAACTACACGGCAGGACCTGGTCAATGACCTGAAGAGAGCTGGGACCACAGTCTCAAAGAAAACCATTAGTAACACATTACGCCGTCATGGATTAAAATACTGCAGCGCACGCAAGGTCCCCCTGCTCAAGCCAGCGCATGTCCAGGCCCGTCTGAAGTTTGCCAATGACCATCTGGATGATCCAGAGGAGGAATGGGTGAAGGTCATGTGGTCTGATGAGACAAAAATAGAGCTTTTTGGTCTAAACTCCACTCGCCGTGTTTGGAGGAAGAAGAAGGATGAGTACAGCCCCAAGAACACCATCCCAATCGTGAAGCATGGAGGTGGAAACATCATTCTTTGGGGATGCTTTTCTGCAAAGGGGACAGGACGACTGCACCGTATTGAGGGGAGGATGGATGGGGCCATGTATCGCGAGATCTTGGCCAACAACCTCCTTCCCTCAGTAAGAGCATTGAAGATGGGTCGTGGCTGGGTCTTCCAGCATGACAACGACCCGCAACACACAGCCAGGGCAACTAAGGAGTGGCTCCGTAAGAAGCATCTCAAGGTCCCGGAGTGGCCTAGCCAGTCTCCAGACCTGAACCCAATAGAAAATCTTTGGAGGGAGCTGAAAGTCCGTATTGCCCAGCGACAGCCCCGAAACCTGAAGGATCTGGAGAAGGTCTGTATGGAGGAGTGGGCCAAAATCCCTGCTGCAGTGTGTGCAAACCTGGTCAAGAACTACAGGAAACGTATGATCTCTGTAATTGCAAACAAAGGTTTCTGTACTAAATATTAAGTTCTGCTTTTCTGATGTATCAAATACTTATGTCATGCAATAAAATGCTAATTAATTCATAAAAAATCCTACAATGTGATTTTCTGGATTTTTTTTTCTCATTTTGTCTGTCATAGTTGAAGTGTACCTATGATAAAAATTACAGACCTCTACATGCTTTGTAAGTAGGAAAACCTGCAATATCGGCAGTGTATCAAATACTTGTTCTCCCCACTGTATGTATTTTATTTATTTCACCTTTATTTAACCAGGTAGGCTAGTTGAGAACAACTTCCCATTTGCAACTGCGACCTGACAACGTACTGGATGGAAACTTGATAGATAAGTCACAGTATTTTGTCCCAGTACGTTTTTTAATAACATCACAAAAGGTAAAGCAATATTACATTTGTTTTCCATAGTTCCCCACTGACCATTTCCCACACCGTTCCGTTGGAAATATTGTTCCATTATTCACTTTTTTGGACGTTAGAGTTTTTGGGTAAAAGTGTCTGTGAACAAAGACATTTCTTTGGTTGATACTAAAGAGCAAGAGAGAGCCCTCTCCGCCTTCACTTACAACCTAGTGTGAGCTGTTAACAATATAAGCTCTCTGTCTCTCCCCTCTGTGGGAGAGAGAGAGAGGCCTGGTCACTGTCACAATCTCGCCCGTCTGATCTGACCCATTCTTATCCTCACAGGAGAGTATGACATCTGAGGGTGTTACCATGTTGCTACTCCTACTGGTGGCACAATGTTGTCGATGTCATCAGAACGAACCCTGACCTATACGGTGTCGCGCAACGCGTACAAGGCAAGCAGGTACGAGCTCCACAAATCCATTAGGGACACAAAAGACTCAAACTTGAATTGATCTTTCGACAAATCAGACTCACGACGCATGTGGCAAGGACTACAGACACGGCTGTGTGTGTAGGGGGGCTATGGAAAGCCACTGGGCGGTTACATATGATGCACATCTTCCTATAACACAGAAGTAAGACTCGAGGCTACAGGGATGCTGACGGTGGTGATGGACCCCGGACACAGAATCCTCAGTCTTCTCCATCCTCCAAACAAATTACTCCAGGGGCAAAAGCAACAGATCTTTACACTGGAGTCAAAGTGGTCCGCAGTGTGTTGGAGTGCGTCGAGAAGCTGAGGCGTGACAGCGAGTTGGAAGCCATAAGGGGACAGGGCAGTGCCATTGGAACTGATGCACCATCAGCTCCAAGCAAACGACAGCATTATGTAAGTACACATTTCCAGTACAGTAGGCCAGATGGACAGAGGAGAAGTGACTGAGTGTAAAAGTCTGTTCTTACGAAAGTTGTATGCTGTTATTGGTGAAATATCAGAACAATTCAGCCAATGAACTGCTGGAGCCCCTGTGTGTGTCCTTAACCCAGAGAGCCACGACTTTCTAGACGTGAAAACGGTGAAACCCCAGCTGGATCTAAGCAGAACAGATTTAGCGGTAGCTGAGTTTAGTGTCGCTCGGCAGGTTTTTGCATCAGAAATCGCCCGCTCTGGCTCCAATGAGGGCAAATGGACCCTACTTGATATACCCTGGAACGATTCTCTGGGCCTCTCTCCTCTATGCCGACCGTGCTTACTGCACTGAAACAGGGGACTGACTTTTGGGGCGTCCACAGCTACCCGCGAGAATACATTTTCCACGTTGACAAATGCGTTCAGTCAGTACAGAAGAAGCACGCTACACCACAGGAAAGCTCAACTAATCCAACGGGCATTTGAAAGGGGATCTTAAAATAGATTTCGGGTGGAGAATGGAATGATCGATTACTCAGGACGTTCTACAGAGCATCAAGGAAGCTGCAAGGCTTTTGAAAAGGTAAGATTGAAACAATCTACCTGGTTGTTTTTTAAAATAAAAATCTTGTTTTAGTGTGTAGGGCGCTGTCCGTGGTGCTGAAAGAGCGGGGCAAGATTTTGTACTATTGAACCTGTCACTATTTGGTCAAAAGCATTTTAAAAACATTTCTGTTGATTTTGGGAATAGCGTGGTATAAACAGATTCCAATATAATTCCAATGCAAGAACCCAAAATGGCTCCCCAAAATGGCTCCCCATCATAGAGATGGATATCCTACATTCTATTACGGTTGTCTTGAACCAAAATGGCTCCCCTGGGTATAGTCACACATCGGTATGTTTCATCATATAAATAGATATCCTACATTCTATTATGGTTGTCTTGGTAACCCGTTGGTTTTCATTACTGTAAATGGACCTGTACGCATTGGAAGCGTGTTTATGGTGGGCTGGCATTGCTCCATTGATTACGTGGGTCGACTTTGATTCACAGAAGTGTATGTGGCTGCACCTCACTGTAGTAGGCTGTAGGCTGCACCTCACTGTAGTATGCTGTAGGCTGCACCTCACTGTAATAGGCTGTAGGCTGTATCTCACTGTAGTAGGCTGTAGGCTGTATCTCACTGTAGTAGGCTGTAGGCTGTATCTCACTGTAGTAGACTGTAGACTGTATCTCACTGTAGTAGACTATAGGCTGCATCTCACTGTAGTAGGCTGTAGGCTGTATCTCACTGTAGTAGGCTGTAGGCTGCATCTCACTGTAGTAGGCTGTAGGCTGCATCTCACTGTAGTAGGCTGTAGGCTGCATTTCTGGACACCAACCTCAGAACCCTGGGTCTGGACACCAACCTCAGAACCCTGGGTCTGGACACCAACCTCAGAACCCTGGGTCTGGACACCAAGCTCAGAACCCTGGGTCTGGACACCAAGCTCAGAACCCTGGGTCTGGACACCAAGCTCAGATCCCTGGGTCTGGACACCAAGCTCAGAACCCTGGGTCTGGACACCAACCTCAGATCCCTGGGCCTGGACACCAACATCAGATCCCTGGGTCTGGACACCAACATCAGAACCCTGGGTCTGGACACCAACCTCAGAACCCTGGGTCTGGACACCAACCTCAGAAACCTGGGTCTGGACACCAACCTCAGAACCCTGGGTCTGGACACCAACCTCAGAACCCTGGGTCTGGACACCAACATCAGAACCCTGGGTCTGGACACCAAGCTCAGAACCCTGGGTCTGGACACCAACATCAGAGTCCTGGGTCTGGACACCAACCTCAGAACCCTGGGTCTGGACGCCAACATCAGAACCCTGGGTCTGGACACCAAGCACAGAACCCTGGGTCTGGACACCAAGCTCAGAACCCTGGGTCTGGAGATCAACCTCAGAACCCTGGGTCTGGACACCAACCTCAGAACCCTGGGTCTGGACACCAAGCTCAGAACCCTGGGTCTGGACACCAACATCAGAGCCCTGGGTCTGGACACCAACCTCAGAACCCTGGGTCTGGACACCAACCTCAGAACCCTGGGTCTGGACACCAAGCTCAGAACCCTGGGTCTGGACACCAACCTCAGAACCCTGGGTCTGGACACCAAGCTCAGAGCCCTGGGTCTGGACACCAAGCTCAGATCCCTGGGTCTGGACACCAAGCTCAGATCCCTGGGTCTGGACACCAAGCTCAGAGCCCTGGGTCTGGACACCAACCTCAGAACCCTGGGTCTGGACACCAACCTCAGAACCCTGGGTCTGGACACCAACCTCAGAACCCTGGGTCTGGACACCAACCTCAGAGCCCTGGGTCTGGACACCAAGCTCAGAACCCTGGGTCTGGACACCAACCTCAGAACCCTGGGTCTGGACACCAACATCAGAGCCCTGGGTCTGGACACCAACCTCAGAACCCTGGGTCTGGACACCAACCTCAGAACCCTGGGTCTGGACACCAAGCTCAGAACCCTGGGTCTGGACACCAACCTCAGAACCCTGGGTCTGGACACCAAGCTCAGAGCCCTGGGTCTGGACACCAAGCTCAGATCCCTGGGTCTGGACACCAAGCTCAGATCCCTGGGTCTGGACACCAAGCTCAGAGCCCTGGGTCTGGACACCAACCTCAGAACCCTGGGTCTGGACACCAACCTCAGAACCCTGGGTCTGGACACCAACCTCAGAACCCTGGGTCTGGACACCAACCTCAGAGCCCTGGGTCTGGACACCAAGCTCAGAACCCTGGGTCTGGACACCAACCTCAGAACCCTGGGTCTGGACACCAACCTCAGAACCCTGGGTCTGGACACCAACCTCAGAACCCTGGGTCTGGACACCAAGCTCAGAACCCTGGGTCTGGACACCAACCTCAGAACCCTGGGTCTGGACACCAACCTCAGAGCCCTGGGTCTGGACACCAACCTCAGAACCCTGGGTCTGGACACCAAGCTCAGAACCCTGGGTCTGGACACCAACCTCAGAACCCTGGGTCTGGACACCAACCTCAGACCCCTGGGTCTGGACACCAAGCTCAGAACCCTGGGTCTGGACACCAACCTCAGAACCCTGGGTCTGGACACCAAGCTCAGAACCCTGGGTCTGGACACCAACCTCAGAACCCTGGGTCTGGACACCAAGCTCAGAACCCTGGGTCTGGACACCTTACAGTCTGAGGCCGAGCAGTTGCCATACCAGGCAGTGATGCAACCCGTCAGGATGCTCTCGATGGTGCAGCTGGAAAACCTCTTGAGGATCTGAGGATTCATGCCAAACCTTTTCAGTTTCCTGAGGGGTAATAGGCTTTGTCGTGCCGTCTTCGTTACTGTCTTGGTGTGCTTGGACCATGTTAGTTTGTTGGTGATGTGGATGCCAAGGAACTTGAAGCTCTCAACCTGTTCCACTACAGCCCGGTTGATAAGAATGGGCAGCTCGGTCCTCCTTTTCCTGTAGTCCACAATCATCTCCTTTGTCTTGATCACGTTGAGGGAGAGGTTGTTGTCCATGCACCAGACGATCAGGGCTCTGACCTCCTCCCTATAGGCCGTCTCATCGTTGTCGGTGATCAGGCCTACCACTGTTGTGTCATCGACAAACTTAATGATGGTGTTGGAGTCGTGCCTGGCCGTGCAATCATGAGTGATCAGGGAGTACAGAAGGGGACAGAGCAGGCACCCATTGAATGGCCCCCGTGTTGAGGATCAGCGTGGCGGATGTGTTGTTCCCTACCCTTACCACCTGGGGGCGGCCCGTCAGGAAGTCCAGGATCCAGTTGCAGAGAGAGCTGTTTAGTCCCAGGTCCTTAGCTCTGTGATGAGCTTTGAGGGCACTATAGCTGTAGTCAATGAATAACATTCTCACATAGGTGTTCCTTTTATCCAGGTGTGAAAGGGCAGTGTGGAGTGCAATAGAGATTGCATCATCTGTGGATCTATTGGTGCGGTATGCAAATTGGAGTGGGTCTAAGGTTTCTTGGATAATGGTGTTGATGTGAGCCATGACCAGCCTTTTAAAGCATTTCATGGCTACAGACGTGAGTGCTACGGGTCGGTAGTCATTTAGTCAGCTTACTTTAGTGTCCTTGGGCACAGGGACTATGGTGGTCTCCATGAAACATGTTGGTATTACAGACTCAGACAGGGAGAGGTTGAAAATGTCAGTGAAGACTCTTGCCAGTTGGTCAGTGCATGCTCGGATTACACGTCCTGGTAATCCGTCTGGCCCTGCGGCCTTGTAAATGTTGACCTGTTTAAAGCAGAGCGTGATCCCACAGTCATCCGGAACAGCTGATGCTCTCATGCATATTTCAGTGTTACTTGCCTGGAGTTGAGCGTAGAAGTTATTTAGCTCGTCTGGTAGGCTAATGTCTCTCGGCAGCTCTTGGTTGTGCTTCCCTTTGTAGTCTGTAGATAGTTTGCAAGCCTTGCCACATCTGACGAGCGTCGGAGCCGGTGTAGTACGATTCAATCTTAGTCCTGTGTTGACGCTTGCTTGTTTGATGGTTTGTCGGAGGACATAGCGTTTTTCTTTTACAAGCTTCCTTGAAATTGGCAGCTCTACCCTTTAGCTCAGTGCGAATGTTGCCTTCAATCCATGGCTTCTGGTTAGGGTATGTACGTACAGTCACTGTGGGGACCATGTCCTCGACGCACTTGTTGATAAAGTCAGTGACTGATGTGGTGTACTCTTCAATGCCATTGGAGGAATACTGGAACATATTCCAGTCTGTGCTAGCAAAACAGTCCTATAGTTTAGCATCTGCTTCATCTGACCACTTTTGCTTGTAAGCAGGAATCAGGAGGATGGAATGATGGTCAGATTTGCCAAAAGAAGGGCAAGGGAGTAAAGGTGGTCAAGATTTTTTTCCCATCTGGTTGCACATTTAACATGCTGATAGAAATGAGGTAAAACTGATTTAAGTTTCCCTGCATTAAAGTACCCGGCCACTAGGAGCGCCGCCTCTGGGTGAGCATTTTCCTGTTTGCTTATGGCGGAATACAGCTCATTCAGTGCGGTTTTAGTGCCAGCATCGGTCTGTGGTGGTATGTAAAACAGCTTCGAAAAATACAGATGAAAACTCTGTATGTACTGTAGATAGTTTGGTCTACAGTTTATCATGCGATACTTTACCTCAGGCGAGCAAAACCTTGAGACTTCCTTAGATATCGTGCACCAGCTGTTGTTTACATATATGCATAGGCCCCGCCCCTTGCCTTACGGCTGCTCTTCTATCCTACCGATAGAGTGTATAACCCGCAAGCTGTCTGTTCATAACCCTCCCGTTGTCTCGGCGGGTCAGAGTGACCACGGGCAGTTCCGAGTTGATTGCCCGTGTCTGTGTGTGGGTCAGAGGGACCCCGGCAGCGTTAGCAAGGTGTATGTTGTAACCCTCCTGTCCCTGTGTGGGCGGGGTCATAGTGACGTCAGAGGGGTCAGAGTGACCCCGGCAGCGTTAGCAAGGTGTATGTTGTAACCCTCCTGCCCCTGTGTGGGCGAGGTCAGAGTGACCCCGGCAGCGTTAGCAAGGTGTATGTTGTAACCCTCCTGTCCCTGTGTGGGCGGGGTCATAGTGACCCAACACTACCACCTGCTGGATACTAGTCAAAGGTCCTGCCCCAAAATTGACACGCGCCAAATTTCGGGCAAGGGCCCTGTGTCGAATACGGCCCTCTGTCCCCCGAATACGGCCCTCTGTCCCCGTGTGAGTTTGGATATCGATTCTAAAAACGCCCCCCTCCAAACTACCTTCCCTTGGTTGTGGATATTGTGCCTTTTGGGTATGGCTGTTGTTACACAACCTTCCCCCTTGCCTCGGCGGGTCAGAGTTACCCCCGGCCAAGCTTTACGAGTTGATTTCCAGTGTCTGTGTGGGTCAGAGACATCCCCGGCAGCGTTAGCAAGTATGTATGTTGTAACCCTCCTACCCCTGTCTGGTGCCGGGTCAGAGTGACCCGGGCCCTGTGTTAGGAGTCGTTCCCCTCTGTCTGGGCCGGGTCAGAGTGACCCTGTCAGGGACCAGTTGTCCCCGACAATTCAGTGCACCACGACCTCGGCGCTATCACACTGGGAGGCCAGCCGGATGGGCGTACCGGATGGGACCGAAGGGCCGAAGGGCCGAAGGAGCAGGCAGGCAGGGCCGACCACGCGCCTCGTCCATTCGCGCGCCTCGTCCCATTCACGTGGCCACCGTAAGCAGGGCGTAGAGAGGCTACTAATATTGTCAGGAAGAAGAAGAAGAAGATGAGGACGAGGACGACGACGACGAGGACGACGACAAGGAGGAATACGACCCCGCCGAGCATGAGCCCTCCGCCTACGACTGTAAGCAGGGCGTAGAGAGGCTACTAATATTGTCAGGAAGAAGAAGAAGAAGAAGAAGACCAAGAAGAAGAACAAAAAGAAGAAGAAGATGAGGACGATGATGAGGACGACGACGAGGATGATGACGACGACGAGGAATACGACCCCGCCGATCGCGAGCCCTCCGCCTACGACGCCTCGCAGTCCTGGTTTCAGCGCGGCTCAGGTCCTGGAACAGATATCCTCCAGCGTCGACCAAGAAGACGAAGAAGACTACTGCGATTCCGAAGAGGAGGACGTTTCGGAAGATGAAGACGGCGAGGAATACAACCCCGAGCGCGACGCGGACGACTACGAAAACGACTCAGCCTCGCGGTCGTGCTCCTCTTCGGAGGAAGAGCGAGAGGAAGAGCGAGAGGGAGAGCGAGAGGGAGACGCGGCCGCTGCCCGAGAGCGAGACAGAGAGCCAGACAGAGAGCGAGACAGAGAGCGAGAGCCAGAGCGAGAGCGAGAAAGAGAGCCAGAGCGAGACAGAGCCAGAGAGCCAGAGCGAGAAAGGGAGACGTTGCTGTCAAAAAACGGCAAAATCAAATGGTCCTCCGCGGCCTATCGCGGCCCGGACCGGCCCCGCGCCATCCGCCGGCCCTGCCCCGCCGTGACGCCGGGCCCAACGGCCTACGCCGCGTCGCGAGCGATCGACATCGCGTCTGCCTTCCGGCTGTTTGTCACACCGGCCATAGAAAGGATAATCGTGGACATGACGAATCTGCAGGGGGTGAGAAAATACGGCGACGGCTGGCGACCCATGGACTCCACCGACCTGCGCGCCTACGTAGGGCTGCTGATCCTAGCCGGCGTCTACAGGTCCCGAGGCGAGGCAGCGGCCAGCCTGTGGGACGCCGAGAGCGGCAGGACCGTGTTTCGCGCCACCATGCCGCTCAAGGTGTTTCACAAGTACTCGAGGCTGCTGCGATTCGACGACCGCCAGTCGAGACCCGCGAGACTCGCCACCGACAGACTGGCGGCCGTAAGAGAGGTGTGGGACCTGTGGGAGGAGCGGCTGCAGGCCCTCTACAACCCGGGGCCCGAAGTGACGGTGGACGAACAACTGGTCCCGTTCAGAGGTAGCCGTCTATGTATCTGTGTTTTTGTACGTGTAAGCGTAGAGAGCACGGGCAGTCTATGTATCTGTGTTTTTGTACGTGTAGCATAGAGAGCACGGGCGGTCTATGTATCTGTGTATGTACGTGTAGCTTAGAGAGCACGGGCAGTCTATGTATCTGTGTTTGTACGTGTAGCATAGACAGCGTGTAGCATAGAGAGCGGTAGCAGTCTATGTATCTGTCTATGTATCTGTCTATGTACGTGTAGCATAGAGAGCACGGGCAGTCTATGTATCTGTGTTTGTACGTGTAGCATAGAGAGCGGTAGCAGTCATTGTATCTGTGTTTGTACGTGTAGCATAGAGAGCACGGGCAGTCTGAGCACAGGCAGTCTATGTATCTGTCTATGTACGTGTAGCATAGAGAGCACGGGCAGTCTGAGCACAGGCAGTCTATGTATCTGTGTATGTACGTGTAGCATAGAGAGCACGGGCAGTCTATGTATCTGTCTATGTACGTGTAGCATAGAGAGCACGGGCAGTAGTAGCACGGGCAGTAGTAGCAATCGGCAGTAGTAGCAGCAATCGGCAGTAGTAGCAGCAATGGGCAGTAGTAGCAATCGGCAGTAGTAGCACGGGCGGTAACGTAAACGCAGTGCGCCCCGATGGTGAGCCAGTAACGATGACGCTGCTAATCTCCTCTCCCTCTCCTCTCCCTCCCCTCTCCCCCCCCGCCGAAAGGACGCTGTCCTTTCCGACAGTACATTCCCAGCAAGCCGGCCAAATACGGCATCAAGTCGTGGGTGGCCTGCGGCGCCAAGTCCAGCTACGCTTGGAAGATGCAGGTGTACACCGGCAAGGCGGCCAGCGGAGGCCCCGAGAAGAACCAGGGCGCGCGCGTCGTCCTCGATCTGACCGAGGGACTGCCGGCCGGTCACAACGTCACGTGTGACAATTTCTTCACCTCCTACGAACTCGGGCAGCGGCTCCTCGAGAGGGACCTCACCATGGTGGGCACGGTGCGAAAGAACAAGCCCGAGCTCCCTCCCGCGCTGCTCCAGTCCAAGGGCAGACAGGTCTCGTCCTCCAGGTTCGCCTTCACGCCCACCGCCACTCTAGTGTCCTACCTGGCAAAGAGAAACAAGAACGTGCTGCTTCTGAGCACGCGGCACGCGGAGCCCGACGTTAGCGATCGCCGAGACCGGAAGCCGGCCCTCATCCTAGACTACAACTGCAACAAGGGCGGCGTGGACAACCTAGACAAGGTGGTCGGGACCTACAGCTGCAGACGGATGACCGCCCGCTGGCCCCTGGTCATCTTCCACAACATCCTCGACGTGTCCTCCTACAACGCCTTTGTCATATGGCGAGAGATCAACCCCGACTGGATGCCTGGGAAGCGGAACAAGAGGAGGGTGTTCCTGGAGCAGCTCGGAAAGGCGCTCGTGAAGCCCCAGATCCAAAGAAGGCAGCGTCTCCCCCGCACCGAAGCCGCGTCCGCACTTGTCAAAGTCCTACGGGGCGAGCGTGTATCCGCCGACGAGGCTCGTCCGCAAGCCCGGGAGCGAGCCGCCGCCGCCGCCCCGCTGGGGGCGAGTAAGAGGAAGAGGTGTCAGCTCTGCCCACCCAAGAAGGACGCCAAGACACACACCGCGTGCTGCAGGTGTAAGAAATACATCTGCAAAGGCTGTTCACACCCATACTGTCACACTTGTGCCCACTGGGCCTTTAGCCAAGACGGGACAGGATGACCCGGGGGGGGGGGGGCCACACTGTGTGCTAGGCATAATAGGAGGACAACGGGAGGGTTAATGTCGTCGTTCGGCCACGACTCGGTGAAACATAAGATATTACAGTTTTTAACCCTCCCGTTGTCCTTCTATTATGCCT
>NC_074668.1:81420342-81562842 GCF_029448725.1 Salvelinus fontinalis
CGCTCTCCAGCACGCTGGTGTCTAACAGGTTCTTGACGTATTGGGGATCACGTTGGACTCTTTGTCGACTGATTTCAAGTTCTTCTCGTGTGATATATGAGCATCGCTATCATGACTACACACGAGTTCCTCTTCTGCTTGTACTTGAAGGATTGCGGGGTGAAAGACGTCAGCGTCTCTATGCAGCCTTTCACCGTCCTGAACTGGTAGTTTAGCACGTTGTTTGCGTAACTCTTACCTTCACCGGGACCCGTAACGTTTAGAGCATAATCCGTTCGATGGTGTACCTGGGAGCGGTGTTGGTGATAATGTAATTGAACGTCGTAGACGCCTGAAACAACCTGCCCACTTGAAGGCTGTCACAGAACAAGTAGCGCACCAATGCTTGGTCGTACACTTTCACCGGATTCAGAGGGTCCGAATGCTCCGGACAGTCATCGTCATTTCCAGGCGCCAGGTATAACGACTCGTGTATCTCGGTGAGGTCGTGACCGAGAGGACAAGCTCGAGTTTCTCATTTTGTCGTCTATCACGTCTGTCAAACCTTGGTATAGTGAGTCTTTCACACTGAACTGGTGCCTGACAATGATATTGAAACACCATATCCACTATGCTCTCGAACTGTCTGCGGCCTCTGTACCTGACTTTCATTTCCTTGCTGAGGCGCTCCAGTTTACCCAGATGAGGGTACAGGTGCGCAAAGTAGTAGCTGTGGTCGTCTTTACTCACAATGAAGGGGTGATCCTCTGAGGCGTTGTAGAAACAAGAATATGAGGTCTGACACTCTCCGCTACACGCTCCAATGTGGTCCTTGGTGAGCCTCGTCTTGCAATAACACTGTCCTTTCCTCAGCAAAGACGCGATAGCTTTAGTTCTGCGTCTACTCTTTACATCACGTAATACCCTGGCAATGCGGCTCTTGGTGACGGGCATGTGCCTGTGGATCAGAGAGTTGAGAAATAGGTCCGGGTTCTCCCTGTCAATGAGTTTCTCCACAGAGTACCTGAATACCAAGAGACCTCTGATGTCAACCTCCATGCCTCCAGAGGACCTGTTGAGATCGACCGTGAAACGTTTCAGTCTTTCCACAAATCTCACATCCTCTGGAATGGTCGAGTTGTAGCACGTTTCAACAACCTTCTGGTTCAGCCATTGCACGCACGTCAGCTTAGACATGATTGCTAGGAACAGGTTCTTGGATTCACCTTTGCTTGTACTGTCTGTGATCCTCCCTATGGAGGTCTCCAGAACATTGAGATTTAGGTCCATTATAGACTCCGGTAAGGAAACCACCTGCCTCCCTGACTGACAGGCTGGGGTGTACATGGAACCCTGGAGTTCCTTCACCTTCTTCCTATCCACCTTGGTAGCATTCAGTGTATCACTGCGGATATCCACCCAGTCGAACATGGAGCCTAGCTCTCCCTTGCTGTCTCTCATCACTATCATAGCATTGTTGACGGATGATGCCCTTTTCCTAACCAATTGCAGTCGCATGAAAGCGTTGAACGCCTCCTCAAAGGCTTCTGTCATCTCATTGTCAGTTGCTTGATGTGGGGACGTGTCGTAATTGGTGTCAGACCTGGCGCCATCTCCTCTGAACACATCCATGTTCACACTCATGTTCATGAGTCTGAGCAACTGGGTACTGGACACATCCCCATCCGTATCACCAGAGGCGGCCAGTGTGCTTAACTGGGACTGTACACCGAGGCTAGACGACGGCGTATTTGTTTCACATGGCTCCTCGTTACTCATGTCTAGGATAAAACAGAATAGGCGCCCCTGAGCAAAATCCTCTCTGATAGGTGGTGACATACTGCAGAAATCTGTGTTCTCCAGAGTCACTTGGAGAACCTCGCCTTTGCAGCAATATGTCAGGTAAAGGAGAAATTGGAAAGTAGCTCTGTCCTTTGGTGACAACGCTCCGAAAGACAGCTCATCTGATATCCTATCGTGTAGTATGTCATTGTCAACCGCTAAGAAGAAGGCTCTCCTATTGGAAGGCACGTTCACTGTTTCTAACACAGCTGTATTTGCTTGTCTGTGAGGCAAAACATTACAATAGGTTGACACCGTTGTATTTTTCTTAGTGGCCATGCTTTGATAGTGTTGTCTTCTCTGGTCTAACACAATTGAGAGCCCTAGAGCCTACTTCCTAACTCCTTGGCATACATGTTACACTAAACCTCATGTCCTTGACAGGGTACTTCAGCTCTGAACAGTGAAGTCAGTTTGTCTGAGTTAGATAAGTCAGCCGTGTTTGGATAGATGAGCTCGTGACTGAACCGGACACTTCAGCTCTGAACAGAGAAGTCAGTGTCTCGTATTTGGATAAGTCAGCCGTGTTCGGATACATGAGCACGTGACTGGATCGGACACTTCAGCTCTGAACAGAGAAGTCAGTGTCTCGTATTTGGATAAGTCAGCCGTGTTCGGATAGATGAGCATGTGACTGGAGACAGATAATTCAGCTCTGCTCGGATGAGCCAGCCGTGGTCGGGCACCTCAGACTTAGTCACAAATGGATAATTCAGCTCTGCTCGGATGAGCCAGCCGTGGTCGGGCACCTCAGACTTGGTCACAAATGGATAACTCAGCTCTGCTCGGATGAGCCAGCCGTGGTCGGGCACCTCAGACTTAGTCTCAAATGGATAACTCAGCTCTACTCGGATGAGCCAGCCGTGGTCGGGCACCTCAGACTTGGTCACAAATGGAGAACTCAGCTCTGCTCGGATGAGCCAGCCGTGGTCGGGTACCTCAGACTTGGTCGCAAATGGATAACTCAGCTCTGTTGTGATGAGCCAGCCGTGGTCAGGCACCTCAGACTTGGTCGCAAATGGATAACTCAGCTCTGCTCGGATGAGCCAGCCGTGGTCGGGTACCTCAGACTTGGTCACAAATGGGTAATTCAGCCCTGAACGGATAATTCAGGCCTGGTTGTGTAGGTCTGTACTTGGTTTCGATTAAGATCTTTCATCCTTTGCTCTCCATATGCTCCTTAGTTCAACATTTGATATCTTAGCATCAGTTGGATGCTTGATACCATACAAAGGGTTTCAGGTTGTCACTGAACAGTAGTTCTACGAAAATATGTGACTACACTCTGTAAAATAAAGTCCCCTAGGTCTCTTGAGTAACAATCATGAACAAAGCCGTGCCTTTCGTGGATTACTTTCCTGACATCTACCCCGAGCGTAGAGTTGTAAACCCTGACCTTGAACCTAATCTGGTAGGGGTGATGATCAAGTCTGTCCTCTTTAACAGACAGGAGGAGGCGCTGTTATGCAGAGGGTTGGTGGTGCAGGCTCGAGATATCAAAATCTACACTACGGTACACTTCAAAGTTACTGGTATAGCTCCTGTTGTGGGTTATGACCTAGACTTGGGTCGCGATCAGGATGGCGAGGAAGAGACCTGGGAGCTGGTTGGTAGAAATTGGTCTAAACACTTTGCTGCTGAGCCAGTGAACGTCCACGTTCTCCATGATGACATTAAGCGGAAAGTAAATGCTCTCGTTTTCCCGCTTAAATGTATATCCTTGGCCAAAAGGTATGTAGAATCTGTAAGGGGAGCACTCACTTTCGGAGACTTTTGCCCCGACAAGGGCTACTACATTGCTCGAGACGGTAACACGCCTGCCTTGTGCTCCAATGTCATGTTCGGTAGGGTCTATTTCATGTCTGCAAACAAGCTGAACCAGGTGCTCTCAGTATCCGAACTCATCTATGATCACGACCTGTCTGAGGCTGAGACTAAGCTCTTTGACAGTAAACACGTGGCCTATTTCTACAAGGCAGCGTGTCTGGACATTGAGACCGTGTTTGACAAATCATACCGAGACATGTCCCTAAGATGCGACTCATTCGCCTACAGGTTCCCCTACTGCACTGAGCGTACGGTCGAGGGCATGACAGAGTACAGGACTAAGCTGGTTCACATGCTAGACACTGGCAGGTCACAATTGCCAAAACATAGTAAGCACGTCTCTATCCCTACTCTATCTCCTGACATGCCAGGTCAGCAGCACGAGATAACCTGCATCTCTCTCGTGATCCTCAACTCCCACATACCCAAGACTTCACCTGACCACCACAGGAAGAAGCTGATAGTTGTCTATAACAAATGTAAGGTAACACACAACCACCAACCAGAGGCTGACCACGAACTAGCCAGGGGTGCCGGTATAGACGATGTCAGAAGGATTATGTTTTACCCGTGCTCCGGAGAACTCGCAGTCCTGGAGAAGATGATCCAACTGCTGTACAAGTACGGCATAGAACTGCTGTACGTGTTCAACGCCGAATTCGATGTGAGAGTGATCGAGCAGCGTGTGCATTTTTACACTCAATCGAATTACACCAAGTTCCGAGACGCCGTTACCCAGGAACGAGGAGCCTCGCTATTGCGAGCCTGGTACGGCCTCTTTGTCACCAAGGCCCTGGCCCATGACATGGTACCGTTCTTCCAGTTTGAAAACGTACGTTACCTTGATATGTACAAGGAGATGCTGAAGAGCGTAGGCTCTGTGTTGCTCAACGGAACCTTGACCGAGTACAAGCTCCAACTGATATCTGTGCACATCCAAACGTTCAACAAAGACAAGGCCAAGCTGGGCCACTTCAAGATGAACAGCTGCGGTATGAACATCATAGATCTGTACAGGATGGCGGGGACCAGAGATATAAAGTTTGCGTGTACCAGCATGAAGTTGAACGACGTGGCACCCTTTGTCATCTCCAAGGTCAGGAAGCTACACAGAAAGGTTCCAAAGGACACCAGAAAGCTTTGCAAGCTAGCGGACGTGGGTTACTCTAGCATGGACGAGATGATCAGACTCGGAGGTAGGAGTCTATTTGCCGTGCTCGTCTACAACTTGGTCGACTCACAGCTGTGCGCCAGGCTGGCTAAAGTTCTCAACCCAGTATCAACTCTGTTTCATCGATGTAGGGCCACTCTCAATATAGACGTGGTGGTACACGGGAGAGGGGATAACTTTTGCGGCTTTGTGCAGAGCATTCACTCGGTTCAGATCCCCCAGCTCAAGTTTACACTCGATACCCTCAGAGTGAAAGCGGGACCCCTGGGCATGGAACTGAACAGCCGACTGCGATGGGATCCTAATCTCGCCTCAGACAATGGTGACAGTGACATGTGGAAGGGAGGATCTGTGTGTGACCCACTCACTGGCCTACACTACTCGGGGCCCGGCATGGGTCTGGAGCTGTCCTTTGACTTCTCCAGTATGTACCCCTCGATCATGTGCGCTCTCAACATCTCACCTGAGACCACCATCCCCTGGCCTCCCGTTGACTTTCCCCACGATCTATCGGGTTGGGTGTGTTACAACTGGGAGGCTGAGGGGTTTCAGTACGCATCGCTCATTCTCAAGTACGACCAAACCCAAGGCTGCTTCATCCGTGCTCCGGGCATATTCTCTTCCTCGGTAGAGTACTATCTCAACCAGCGAGCTGAGTTCAAGAGGAAACTCAAGAACCCTGACATCAGCGAGGCCGAGCGGGTCTACTACAAGCTACAGGAGGGAGAGTGTAAAGTCCTAGCCAACTCCTTCTACGGAACGGCTCCTCGTCCCTGCGGGCCTCTCATATCTGGCCACGGCAGGCAACAGATTGCCGTTGTAAACAACTGTGTGTCTACGTTCTACCAGCACAGCTGCCCTGTTGTCTACGGAGACACTGACAGTGTCATGGTCTCAGTCGGATACGGTCCCCGGGACATCCCCGAAAGGGACGTGTCTGATGTAGTCGTGCACAGAACAGATACGCCCCGGTCCGGGGACACTGACATCAAACTCCTCGAGAGCTTTGCCTGTGATGGCCGGAAGGCTGTGGGTGACATGTTTAAGAGGGCTGGCTCCCAGGTGCCTGCCTTTCTGGACTACGTGCACACTGCCTTGGTTGAGGACACTCTCGAGAGGATGTACGTGATAGGCAGAGGTAACACACACCGAAATGTAGCCAGAGACCCGAAAGGAACATTCACCAAGGAAGGATATCCCGTCTTTGTGGCAAGAGTCCCTGGGTCCGAAGAAGTTGCGGATGTCACAGGGCCCTTCGTTAAAGACAGGAGAGTCAAGCTGGAGTATGAAAACAGTTGCTCGGTCTACTGTCACGTAGCTAAGAAGACCTACGTGGCTCTCAGTCACAACCTAGACGACAAGGGTGATCTGTCTTCGATCTCCGTAAAGGTCAGGGGGCTGTCGGCCTTCAAAAGTATGCGCTCCCCTTGTGATTCTGCCGTGACGGACACCTTCATATCCTGCGTCATGAGGGGAGACTGTGTCAAACTGGAGACTGACGTGTTGTCCTGCTTTTCAACCTCTCCCTGGCACCAGCTCAAGGCTGGAGATGTAATCTTATACCTGGAGAGGGAACCGATCCTGGACGATCACGGGCAGTGGTTAGACTTACATCGAGCTAGCTCCTTCCTCACCTCTTACCGAGTGGACGATGTTATAACGTTGAAGCTGGACTCTGGGTTCTCTGCGGTCTCTACGACACTGGTTCCCGTACAGGGCTACGAGTCTGCGTCGAGCGACACCATCACAGTGAGAACGCTGTACAAGGACTGGAAATACTGCATGAACCACATGTTCTCGCGCAAGGAAGCCATCCTCAGAGACCTGTTAGCGTGCAAAGCATCGCAACTCATCGCGTCCAAGATGGCAGCAGGGTTCTTTCCTTGGAGCAGTCTCATCAAATCATCAAAGAACAAGCACTTTAGTCAACAAACACTGGATCGCTTGCAGGTAGCCAACTCCAGTGTTAAAACGACCTACCTAGAAACTGTGAAGACGTGGCTACAGCACATTACAGGACTCTCTGTCAAGCCAGTCGAATGCCCCGAGTATCACAAGTGTAACCCTTGCGAAGCAGCCTTCTACAGATACCCCTTGAACCTCCAGGCTAACACAGGGTGTATCACGGCCATGTTCGGTGGATCGCTCATATGCGAGGCCAAGCGTTCCGACACAAGCGTGGTGTCTGAAGGTGATAATGAACACGGGTCCAAACCCGTTAGAGATGACAACACGGAGGAGCATCACACCCCGGCCCCCAGAACCCTAACGCCAATCGATTCCTCGTCTTACACAGAGATCATTTCACACCCCTACCAGCCTTTCAACAAATGTTTCGCCAACTCCAGGGTGCTGATAGCTCACTATGCTGACTCTATCTTGGTGAACCGCTCTGGAAAGCTTTTAGCTCACTGCATTATAGACTACTGCTTACCCCGCTACATGTACAGTTCTGCCCTTGGCTCCCACAGCCTGGATGATTGCAAAGAGCACTTGCTCACCTCAATCTCCTCAGTCAGACAGAGGTTGAAGAGGGCAACCACGGCTTTCAACGCGGTAATGAACAACTGCCCTGAACACATGATACCCGTCTGCGGTAGTAGTGAGTTGGAGCACCTAAGGATCAACAGGGAAACTGTGGCGCGTCTGCCCGGTGAGAAACTCGAGGTCTGCAGCAATGTGATCACCAAGGACATGTCCCTACAGCCCCGTGATGTCTACAGGAACCTAAGCGCCTCGCTCGGGAAAAGGCTCACGGAAGCCATATCGGAAGGCATACTGTCCCTTGTCGACAACGACTCTTGCTCTGACGCCTCCATCTTGCTTTCGTTGCCGATTGTCATGTTGCAAGACGCTGGGATCACCTACTCTACTACTGGTAGGCTTTCCATAGTGAGAAGCGAGCTGTGCGAGAGGACTCTAGTTGACCTGGCAGGCCTTCTGTATCAGACTGTACTCATGTTGCAGATACAGACCCCTGACGCGTTCAGCTCTGGGCCCGTTATGTACCCAGAATCTGTTCTTTGCATCATGCCGTACTGTTGCGCCGACGCAAAAGTCATGAGAACCTGGATCGAGACCTTTAAGGAGAAAAAATGGATCACCCCTGTCCGGGCCACGCTCGGAAAGAGGAGACGTCCTCCCTCTGACTGCAGGGTGGTTACGTATCATTGCACCGGTTGTAAAAACTTCTACAAGGACCTGTTCACCAACAATATCCCCGGTCACAGGCTTATCCAGCGTGTCTACGGTGAAGACAAGAAGAGAAGGATAGGACGGTGTGTCAATGAAAGACGGTGGCTCTCGTGATCGAGACGAAAAGCACTGTATATACCATTTCGTATACATGCATTGAGTACAGACCGGTGATAGTATACCTTTAGCATCCCAAGCACGGGTAAAGATGTCTTTCAGTCAGAAGGAGTATGTGTTCACCCATACAATGAACAAGGTCAGTGAAGCACATCAGCCTACCATGTTCAAGATTGACTTGCAAGGGCTCATACCCTTTGGAGACTGCAGCACTCTGTTCATCATTGACAACATGACAGTTACCGCATACAAGCAAGGCACCTTGGACAAAATACCAGTCAAGTTCACTGTCCTCAATGACAACAAGACAAGGATCCTGACTAATGATCCATCTAAACTTTCATCCCAATGGAACGTTGACATTAACGGTGGCTCCTGTATCAAGATAGCTGGCACGGACACAGTGCCTTTCAATCGAACCCTATCTGTCTATGATGACGACAACAGGCAGGCTCTCATCAATGTCTTAGCCTTCATGATGTCAAAAAGTCTCTGGGCCTCGGACAGAGCGAAAGGAGCTTTAGACGTTCTGGTCGCTTCTCCCCGAGGGGAGTTTCAATTCATATGCGGCCTGTGTTCGGCGAAAGGCTTTGTCAGCATTACCAGGGGACCCAGTGGAATAGCATCCTTTTCTTTCCCCCAGTGTGCAGACAGCTACGTGTGCGTACCTTCCCATCAACTCGGCACTGACAAGGACTATGATGCTCTCAGAAATGTCCTAGCTCTTTGGCGATCTGTCTCCCTCGACGACCTTGGAATTCTCCACAGAGTCACTCAGGAGATGGCAATGGCAACCCCGCGAGCCTTCCAAGACCTCGACTGTACATCTTTCCCTCCTAGACACATGTATGGTGGGGGTATTGTCATCCCATATGCTGTGATGAAATACGTCTCCGCACTGTACCAGACCATGAGCGAGTACGCGGACAACATTGCCATTGTAGACGAAAATAGGCCTCACATCAAAGTCTTGATCCAGAGCCCCTCTGAAAACATAGGTGAAATCACTGGGCATCTCTCAATCACCATACTCTATGGAACAACACTCTGGGACATATACACCAAACTCATCCATGGGCTGAGGCTTGCAGAGGGATGTGAGGAAGAAGACATTGACAGTCTTTCTACTGTCACACAGTTAAGCACCGAGGTGTTGATCAGGAGAACCCAGTTGAAGTTTATGTTGAATAACCATATGTCTTTAAGGGATTGGTATAACTTTTACTATGGGGCAACATGTATGGGTTAACAACAATTGCGTGATATGTGCAGGAGGACTATGTTATACAGTAATGTTTCACAAATATATTGAATAAAGGCAAAAGACACCATTGATTTGGTTTATTCATTTCAAGAAAAAGTACACTCTAGCTGTAACATTGTATAATATCTTACAGAGTATGTTATGAAAAGAGTTCACTATTCATATCCATAGCCTTGTGCTGAGAATATCGAACCCTCTTGTGTCCTTCGATCCTACTCCATCCTTTTCATTGTCTCCCCTCACATTAGGGGGAAGGTCGTGGCACAAAAGTTACATTCCTAGCCCCTCTCATGTAGTCAATCAACTCTCCTATGGTGTAGAAGTGTAGATTGGTCCCACATCGAAAGCCAGACCCATGGAACATGATTTTGTATACCTTTCCTTTCCCTGTTACAATGTCAAAGAGGTATCCAGAGCGATGTTCATCCATGTAACATACTGCAGCAGCAGGGTTGAAGTTTTCACTTTGCATACTCTTTAGACTGTTTAACAAGGCAGTGTGCTCACTTGACCCTGGGGACCTACCATTTGGCGACTGCCCAAGAGACAGTCCCCACCATGCACTCTTTAGTAACTGTATCATAGTATGCATCTCTTCCACTACACGTATGCAAGTCCCCTTGCTTTGACCACCAGGTATGGCTCTAGGTCTAGCCATCAGGTACCCTCCTGGGTAATTTGCAATCATCTCTTCTATAATTTTTGCTGGTTGACTGTATTCCCACTCTAGGAAGTCGGTGCATTTGTAACGGCCTCCAGTGACATATATGGCGAATGAGATAATGTCACAATCCCCTGTCTTCATCATACATGAACACACTCCTCCGGGCTCCGCTCCACGGTAGTCCGCTATGGCAAAAGCTCCCACCTTCACCTCGGGTCTATTGAGGAAAGATATCATTTGTTCCTCAGATACGGAACCCCACCAGTGGTCACCCAGTGACTCTACAAATGAAAGCCATGATCTGTCCAATAGAGGCCAGTTTCCATAGGTCACTTCCATCCCAGTCATTTCGAATGCACACTTGATATTTCTTCCCCAGTGCTGAGAGAGGCAAACTGTTAACAGATCCTAAGAACAGACCTTGCTATTTAACTGCCTCCCTGTAATGCTCGGTTGGGTAAACACAGAGAGTTGGACAGCACAGAAACAGTTGGACGAGTGCCCAGAGCTGGATAAACAAATAGAGCCGTTGCCTAGGTGAAGGGAAGATAAACAGACAGGGCTGGAGAAAGTAAGCCTGTGTGTACAGCATAGACAGGGTTGGATGAGGCTGTGTGGACAGCATAGACAAGGTTGGATGAGTGCCCAGGTGACGGGAAGATAAACAGACAGGGATGGAGAAAGTAAGCTTGTGTGGACAGCACAGACAAGGTTGGATGAGCATGTGTGGACAGCACAGACAAGGTTGGATGAGCCTGTGTGGACATCACAGACAAGGTTGGATGAGTGCCCAGGTGATGGAAAGATAAACAGACAGGGATGGAGAAAGTAAGCCTGTGTGGACAGCACAGAAACAGTTGGACGAGTGCCCAGAGCTGGATAAACAAATAGAGCCGTTGCCTAGGTGAAGGGAAGATAAACAGACAGGGCTGGAGAAAGTAAGCCTGTGTGTACAGCATAGACAGGGTTGGATGAGGCTGTGTGGACAGCATAGACAAGGTTGGATGAGTGCCCAGGTGACGGGAAGATAAACAGACAGGGATGGAGAAAGTAAGCTTGTGTGGATAGCACAGACACGGTTGGATGAAGCAGTACCGGGTGGATAGCCCAGCTATAATGACTTTGTGAAACATGTGTAGTTGCAACGGTACTGCTCTTTGTAATGTATGTGAATAAAAAGAACAAGGCTCTGACATGACTGGTGATACACTTTATTGATTGCATGTCAAAACAATGATATGTAATGTATATTACATTGACACATATACTGTCACAAATATTAATTGAGATGTACAGTAATACAATGGTCATGGCCTATACCTCTGGTCATACGGGCTAGTCTGTATGGAACGTTTGAGACTGGGTAGGCCTCCACTTGTCTCCACTGGTCCCCTCCTTCTCCCTCCTGTTACATCCATCTTGCTCATGCACAGGTCCTGTGTTGTAGAAAGGGGTCTTGGTACAAAGGAAACCTTTACAACCGTTGTCATATGGTCCAGCAAACTTGTCATTGAGTTAAAGTGTATATCTGTATCAAGCACAAACCCAGACTTATCAAACGTGACCTTGTATGGTTGTCCTTTTGCTGTTACAATTTCGAAGAGGTATCCATATTCCTCTTCATCCATGTAACAGATCGCTGCAGCTGGCTTGGGGTATTCATCTTCCATCTTTTTTAGGTCCTGTATAACTTCAATGTGATTTGATGACATTGGGGAACTGCCCGTCGAATGTCCCCACCATGCACCCTCTAGTAGCTGTATCATTTCACGCATCCCTTCCACTACACATTTGCCAGACCAATTGTTCTGTTCATCAGGTATGTCTCTTGGTCTAGCCATCAAGTAACCGCTTGGGACTGCTTTAAGCACATCGGTTATTAGCTGAACAGGGTCACCTCTGTCCCAGTCTAGGAACTCAGTGCATTTGTAATAGCCTTGGGTGACGTGTATATCAAATGGGATGAGAGTATTGTCAGTGCTCTTCACCATACAGGAACACACTCCTCCCTGCATGTCACCAAAGTAGGCCGTGATGGCAATAGCTCCTACAGTAACTTCGGATCTATTTAGGGATGACATTAGCTGCTCTTTAGAGACGGAGCCCCACCACCTCTCACCCAGCCATTCTACCAGTGGAAGCCAGGATCTGTTCAATAGAGGCCAGTTGCCATATTTCCTTTGCTTAGCGACACGGAGTGAGTCGAATTGTCTTCTCCCCATATAGGCCATCTTCCAACCACTTACCTATTTTGCTATGTGTATGTAATTGGTATCATAGTTCTTGTGATTCAGCCATTGTAAATAGTAGGAAAAGTGGAACCATACCCCAAAGCCGCACACTCTCACCAACCCCAGGAAAGGGCCTTATGTTTTCTAACTGTTGTTGCTAGAGACGTGGCTAGTTGCTCATCATGATTATGATCACATGCAGCCTTACGAACAGCTTTCACCTCTGTACAACCACACCTAACCCGTAACTTAACCCACTCATGAAAAGGTGTTTAACTGTGACACCTACTGCAACTGTCGCATTTAACAGCTAATCATGGACCTATATCTCCTTACCTCAGGCAATTGTGCATTTCCGACCTCTAATCATGTCAGAGGAGAGTGGTATAGAAACTGACAATAGCGAGCTGAGCCTGGTAGGAGAGACGCATGTTATATCATACTCTATAGACACCTCTTTCATAGACCATACTCATCACAGGCATTTAACTTGTACTGATTCTAACACTCGTCTCTATTCCACAGGTATCTACCATAATCCTGACCCGTTCTGTAGGTACTCGGTTTGATGTCCTTTCATTCACTGTTGTAAAGTATACCATGTATAAGTGATACATTTCCCATGTCTGTAATACACATTCAGGAGAGTGATTACATACTATCGTCTGACGATGAGGGACCTAGGAACCTTGTCTTGGAACAAGCTCCTCCACTGTTGCCCCCAGAAGTCGTCAACCGGCCTCAACCTCACCTAGCATTACCTCCTCTTCCCCAGTTGAACAATGCAGAAGATGAAATGGTAGATATGGTAGTGTATACTGTGATGACACTTTTGCTTGTGTGTATGACTTGTTGGTAATGTGGTTATGTCTCTTTCGCTCAAGTATATGGCCGATGATGAGGATGGAGCTGATGCGGATGGAGATTATGATGATGGAGATGACTAGGTTGCAATGTGTTGAGATCTAACTACACTGAACCCATTTTATTCATTTTTGAGCTGCCACTATGTCCTACTTTTGATATGGATGTATGTAAATGTTATGTACTCTGTAAATAAATGTGACCTGGTATTCTTGCTCAGGATATTATTGTCTTTATTCACAGAAGGATATGGACATTGAATAATACACCACAAGCACTTTGTAATGGCACATTTACCAAGCGATATGACAGTGATTACATATGCTCTCCACCTATATCTTTCCTACTCTAGACATTGTGTCTGGCATCTGTGACACCTGGGTGACGTTCCAGGCCTTCATCCCCAAAGATGTGGTTCTTTGGTCGGGCAACAAAGGTTGCATCTTCAAGGCAGCAGATGCGGGAAAGAATAGATGTGATATATGGAAAGTGTACACCTGTCCCAATCGTAAACCCCAAGTTATCAAACGTCACCTTGAATCTCTTTCCCTTGGCAGTTACAATATCAAACAGGTATCCCAAACTGTCCTCATTCATATAATGGATTGCGGCAGCTGGGTTGGTGTGCTTGTTTGTCCTCATTCGTAGAAGCTCTATCACTTTACCATGTGGTGGGGACATTTCCAAACTGAGGAATGCAGCTCCCCACCATGAGCCTTTTATCAGCTTTACAATATAACGCAGCTCGTCCACAATTTGTGTCATAGCAAAGTATTTGGGGTCATGAGCCATCCACCTGGGTCTACGTAGCAAGTGTCCTTCTCCCAGTTTACGCACCAGAACTTTCATAATGTCAATAGGAGTTGAAAATAGACCTTGTACCATATCGGTACAGATGTACCTGCCTCGACTAATAACAACAGTAAAGGTCATGACTGAATCCTGTGTCTTCACCATAATCGAACACACTCCTCCTTGCATGCCACCGAAGTGTGCTGCGACGACAATGTCCCCTTTGCGACTGTTAGATGTATCCATGAATGTGATAATCTGCTCTTTAGAGACTGATCCCCACCAGCGCTCCCCCAGCCATTCTAGGAAGGAATGCCATGATGTGTTCAGTATAGACCAACTAAGCATGCTTTCCATCAAATGTTGCTTTCTCGAATCTTCCACAGCTGGAATCGAGTCGTGACCATCTTCACAGTAAACCTGTAACTCGCCACCCTCTTCGCTGTAGCCTTCGTTGCTGTCCACCACCTCGCCATCGTCAACCTCTTCATCGTACACGTCTTCACAGTCCACCACCTCGTCGTCGTAAACCTCTTCATCGTACACGTCGTCACAGTCCACCACCTCGTCATCATCGACTTCTTCACATTCCACGACAGCGCCGGTGTCAACCTCTTCACCATAGACCTCTTCACAGTAGACCACCTCTTCGTCGTCAACCTGTTCACTGTAGAGCTGTTCACTGTCGACGTCTTGGGTGTGGACCTCGTAGTCTGACTCCTCGGAATCGTAAATGTCGTAGTCCACAAGACTATCGGTTGAACGGGGACTGGTTTCAGCCTCTTGGTCTCTGGTATCCTCCATGTCAGCACCGGGAGTATCTCGGTTATGGGTATAGTCCTCTTGACAATTGTCCTGATAATCATCACACATCCAATCCTCGTAGTCACCTGCCATGTCCGCTCCCGAACTGCTTTCGGAATCAGATGATTTGGAGCCTGAGGACCTAACTGCTTGTGGTATATGGCTGTTCCCAATCTCATAACCCTGGCAGTAACCGTAACAAGACTGAGTCTGAGGCCTCTTGACACAAACGACTGTCTCGTAATGGTTCCGACTATTCTCCAAATATATGCCCTGCTTAGACACCTCTAAACCATTAGATCTGTATTCAATCCAACGGTTGGTATAGTATGTATATATGCTTACCCCCAACATGTCTGCAGCTGCTTGAATCTCCACTTCGGTCGCCCAACTACCTAAACAATTCATGTTGGACTCCGTAATGTACTCTGACACTGAACGGTAACACACTCTCAGGATGGTCCTATACATATGTTGTTTGCTCTGTAGCTGCTGCACCACCGCATTTCGAATTGGCTCATGGTACTCCTCTGTACCACACAGTGCTTCACTGACCGCTCTGAAGAAACAATTTCCGTCACCTTTTATTTTCACATTCTTACACGGAGCACCTAACACACCAGACGCAGTATGACTGAGAGACCTCTTCTTGCACTGCACCTTCAGCCTAGTGCACAGCAGCTGGGCATCTTCAACTGTAACAGGGTTGAACTGCAGCTCTCTGCATGTGCTGCCACTAACAAAGTCAATGTCCGAGTCGTCGCTACTGTCATTCTCCTTTGCTGTATTACAATATCTGAGTGTATAGAAAGACTCTGATTTCCCATGTGCCATTATACACTCTGTTCTGCTTCCTGAGAGACGTCAGTATGGTCATTAATATATCGCTTTGGCCCCTATTGTCAAAGACCCACAGTTCTGCAGACTGAGTCATAATAGGGCGGGCCTAAGGAAAGCGTCATCAATCACACAGAGCTTAACAGAAGCCACAGGAGCCTATAAGGCTTCCATGCTTGCTGACTGAGTCATAATAGGGCGGGCCTAAGGAAAGCGTCATCAATCACACAAAGCTTAACAGAAGCCACAGGAGCCTATAAGGCTTCCATGCTTGCTGACTGAGTCATGATAGGGCGGGCCTAAGGAAAGCCTCATCAAACACACAGAGCTTGACAGAAGCCGCAGGAGCCTAGAAGGCTTCCAGGCTTGCTCACTGTGAGGGCTTGGGTAGCCTTGTTATAGTTTATAATGCTGTTGAATGCAAGTAAAAAATAAAGTATGCTCAGACAAGCAACTGTCAAGTGTTACCAACTGTACTTTATTGATAAAAGAGGTCCACATCACCATAGTACCAAATGAATACAATATAACATTTCAACTGTTAGGATAATTACATCTCCCCCATACTTTCTCGGAGCAGTGTCAGATTCAGAACTCAGGTCCCCCATCCATACCACGATATTCTCCGTCAAGGTCAAGTCCCCCATCCACACCCAGGTAGTCTTCTTCAAGCACAGGTCCATCACTGATTACACTGTGTTTTTCGTACAGATGCATACATAGAGACAAGTGGATTGTTGCAACGAAGATGAACAGGTTACCCATAATAGTCCTACTTGTTATAGCTGATACCTCTTCCCCAGTGTTGATAAATGTAAACTCTTGTAACAACCCAAACTGACTTATAAGTACTTCCCTGTATTAGTGCGTTGGCTAGAACATCAAGTGTTGGATAACTGATACGTGGTTTGCTACACTACTGAAAGCTGGATCTATTGTCACAGCCTCCAAATTCCACAGACAGGATACAACATAAAGTTTTGGATAACTGAGAGGTTGTGGTGGACACTCACAGATTCAACATTACGGCCAAGGGCCCTGTGTGCGAAGTGACAGGCTGTCCCCCGTACTGCCCTTGGGCCCCGTGTGAGTTTGGGTATTGATTCTAAAAACGCCCCCCCTCCTGCACTACCTTCCCTTGGTTGTGGATATTGTGCCTTTTGGGTATGGTTGTTGTTACATAACCCTCCCGTTGTCCTTCTATTATGCCTAGCACACAGTGTCCCCCCCCGGGTCACTCTGTCCCGTCTTGGCTAAAGGCCCAGTGGGCACAAGTGTGACAGTATGGGTGTGAACAGCCTTTGCAGATGTATTTCTTACACCTGCAGCACGCTGTGTGTGTCTTGGCGTCCTTCTTGGGTGGGCAGACCTGACACCTCTTCCTCTTACTCGCCCCCAGCGGGGCGGCCGGGGCGGCGGCGGCGGCCGGGCCGGCGGCTCGCTCGCGGGCCTGCGGACGAGCCTCGGCGGATACACGCTCGCCCCGTATGACTTTGACAAGTGCGGACGCGGCTTCGGTGCGGGGGAGACGCTGCCTTCTTTGGATCAAGGGCTTCACGAGCGCCTTTCCGAGCTGCTCCAGGAACACCCTCCTCTTGTTCCGCTTCCCGGGCATCCAGTCGGGGTTGATCTCTCGCCATATGACAAAGGCGTTGTAGGAGGACACGTCGAGGATGTTGTGGAAGATGACCAGGGGCCAGCGGGCGGTCATCCGTCTGCAGCTGTAGGTCCCGACCACCTTGTCTAGGTTGTCCACGCCGCCCTTGTTGCAGTTGTAGTCTAGGATGAGGGCCGGCTTCCGGTCTCGGCGATCGCTGACGTCGGGCTCCGCGTGCCGCGTGCTCAGAAGCAGCACGTTCTTATTTCTCTTTGCCAGGTAGGACACTAGAGTGGCGGTGGGCGTGAAGGCGAACCTGGAGGACGAGACCTGTCTGCCCTTGGACTGGAGCAGCGCGGGAGGGAGCTCGGGCTTGTTCTTTCGCACCGTGCCCACCATGGTGAGGTTCCTCTCGAGGAGCCGCTGCCCGAGTTCGTAGGAGGTGAAGAAATTGTCACACGTGACGTTGTGACCGGCCGGCAGTCCCTCGGTCAGATCGAGGACGACGCGCGCGCCCTGGTTCTTCTCGGGGTATCCGCCGGCCGCCTTGCCGGTGTACACTTGCATCTTCCAAGCGTAGCTGGACTTGGCGTCGCAGGCCACCCACGACTTGATGCCGTATTTGGCCGGCTTGCTGGGAATGTACTGTCGGAAAGGACAGCGTCCTTGAGGCGAGGGAGAGGGGAGGGAGAGGAGAGGGAGAGGAGAGGGAGAGGAGATTAGCAGGAGATTAGCAGCAGCGTCATCGTTACAGGCTCACCATCGGGGCGCACTGCGTTTACGTTACACGCAGCCGCCGCCGCCGCCCGTGCCACTGCCCATTGCTACTGCTGCCCATTGCTACTACTGCCGATTGCTACCGCTGCCCATGCTACTACTGCCCGTGCTCTCTACGCTACACGTACATACACAGATACATTGACTGCTACCGCTCTCTATGCACAGATACATAGACTGCCCGTGCTCTCTACGCCACGCGTACAAACACAGATACATAGACTGCCCGTGCTCTCTACGCCACGCGTACAAACACAGATACATTGACTGCTACCGCTCTCTATGCACAGATACATAGACTGCCCGTGCTCTCTACGCCACGCGTACAAACACAGATACATAGACTGCCCGTGCTCTCTACGCTACGCGTACGTACACAGATGCATAGACGGTACCTCTGAACGGGACCAGTTGTTCGTCCACCGTCACTTCGGGCCCCGGGTTGTAGAGGGCCTGCAGCCGCTCCTCCCACAGGTCCCACACCTCTCTCACGGCCGCCAGTCTGTCGGTGGCGAGTCTCGCGGGTCTCGACTGGCGGTCGTCGAATCGCAGCAGCCTCGAGTACTTGTGAAACGCCTTGAGCGGCATGGTGGCGCGGAACACGGTCCTGCCGCTCTCGGCGTCCCACAGGCTGGCCGCGGCCTCGCCTCGGGACCTGTAGACGCCGGCTAGGATCAGCAGCCCTACGTAGGCGCGCAGGTCGGTGGAGTCCATGGGTCGCCAGCCGTCGCCGTATTTTCTCACCCCCTGCAGATTGGTCATGTCCACGATGATCCTTTCTATCGCCGGTGTGACAAACAGCCGGAAGGCGGACTCGATGTCGAGCGCTCGCGACGCGGCGTAGGCCGTGGGGCCCGGCGTCACGGCGGGGCAGGGCGGGCGGATGGCGCGGGGTCGGTCCGGGCCGCGATAGGCCGCGGAGGACCATTTGATTTTGCCGTTTTTCGACAGCAACGTCTCCCTTTCTCGCTCTGGCTCTCTGGCTCTGTCTGGCTCTCTGTCTCGCTCCTCTCGGGCAGCGGCCGCGTCTCCCTCCGGCTCTTCCTCCGGCTCTTCCTCCGGCTCTTCCTCCGAAGAGGAGCTCGACCGCGAGGCCGAGTCGTCTCCGTAGTCGTCCGCGTCGCGCTCGGGGTTGTATTCCTCACCGTCTTCATCTTCCGAAACGTCCTCCTCTTCGGAATCGCAGTAGTCTTCTTCGTCTTCTTGGTCGACGCTGGAGGATATCTGTTCCAGGACCTGAGCCGCGCTGAAACCGGGACTGCGAGGCGTCGTAGGCGGAGGCAACACGCTCGGCGGGGTCGTATTCCTCGTCGTCGTCGTCCTCGTCGTCGTCGTCCTCATCATCGTCCTCATCTTGTTCTTCTTGTTGTTGTTGTTGTTGTTGTTGTTCTTGTTGTTGTTCTTCTTCTTGTTCTTCTTCTTCCTGACAATATTAGTAGGCTCTCTACGCCCTGCTTACTGTCGTAGGCGGAGGGCTCACGTTCGGCGGGGTCGTATTCCTCCTCGTCGTCGTCCTCGTCGTCGTCCTCGTCGTCGTCCTCTTCGTCGTCCTCTTCTTCTTCTTCTTCCTGACAATATTAGTAGCCTCTCTACGCCCTGCTTACGGTGGCCACGTGAATGGGACGAGGCACGCGAATGGACGAGGCGCGTGGTCGGCCCTGCCTGCTCCTTCGGCCCTTCGGCCCTTCGCCCCTTCGGCCCTTCGGCCCCTTGGCCCCTTCGGTCCCATCCGGGACGCTCGGCTGGCCTACCCGCGTGATAGCACCGAGGTCGTGCACAGAGTTGGTGGGGACAACTGGTCCCTGCCGGGGTCACTCCGACCCGGCCCAGACAGAGGGGAACAACTCCTAACACAGGCCCCGGGTCACTCCGACCCGGCTCAGACAGGGGTAGGAGGGGAGGGTTTACAACATACACCTTGCTAACGCCGCCGGGGTCTCTCTGACCCCAGGCCCCCGGAACAGAGGGGAACAACTCATAACGCAGGGCTTACAACAGGGCTCGGGTCAATGTGACCTGGCCCAGACAGGGGTAGGAGGGTTACAACATACACCTTGCTAAACGCTGCCGGGGTCTCTCTAACCCACACAGACACTGGGAATCGACTCGGAACGCTGGCCGGTGGTCACTCTGTCCCGCCGAGGCAAGGGGAAGGTTGTCTAACAACAGCCATACCCGAAAGGCACAATTTCCACAACCAAGGGAAAGTAGTTTGTAGGGGGGCGTTTTTAGATTCGATATCCAAACTCACACGGTGCCCAAGGGCCCGTTTGGGGCAGACACGCCGTATTCGACACAGGCCCTTGCCCGGAATGTTGAGAATGTCAATTTTGGGGCAGGACCTTTTACTAGTATCCAGCAGGTGGTGGTGTTGGGTCACTGTGACCCCGGCCTGCCGGGGTCTCTCTGACCCACACAGACACGGGGGAAGCGACAGGTGACGCTGCCGAGGGTCACTCTGACCCCTCTGACGTCACTATGACCCCGCCCACACAGGGGCAGGGGCAGGAGGGTTACAACATACACCTTGCTAACGCCGCCGGGGTCACTCTGACCCCTCTGACGTCACTATGACCCCGCCCACACAGGGGCAGGAGGGTTACAACATACACCTTGCTAACGCTGCCGGGGTCACTCCGACCCACACACAGACACGGGCAATCAACTCGGAACTGCCCGGGGTCGCTCTGACCCGCCGAGACAACGGGAGGGTTAATGTCCCGTTGGTAGGATATACGTGCTTTCAGTTCGTCCCATTTATTTTCCAGCGATTGAACGTTAGCTAGCAGGACAGAAGGCAAAGGCAGATTTGCCACTCATTTCCTGATCCTCACAAGGCAGCCCAATCTTTTTACGCGAAATCTCAGTTTCCTTCTCCAGCGTATGCCTGGAATCTGGGCCTGGTCAAGTGTCTGTAGTATCTCCTTCCCATCCAACTCATTAAAGAAAAACTCTTTGTCTAATCTGAGGTGAGTAATCTCAGTTCTGATGTCCAGAAGCTCTTTTCGGTCATAAGAGACGGTAGCAGCAACATTATGTACAAAACAAGTTACGAACAAAGCGAAAAAACAAACAAAATAGCATGGTTGGTTAAGAGCCGATAAGATGGCAGCCATCACCACCGGCGCCATCTTCCTGCAGCAACTTCCTGTATACCATGTGTATCCCGTACATAGGACTAATACAACTTGAAACTTAATTGATTGATAGAGAACAGACAGTACTAAAGGCTCTGTCTGCGTTCATAACGGTACCCTATTACCTATATAGTGCCTATTGGGATCTGGACCAAAGTAGTGCTCTATGTAGGGAATAGGGAGCCATTTGGGACTATGGAGCCATTTGGGACTATGGAGCCATTTGGGACTATGGAGCCATTTGGGACTATGGAGCCATTTGGGACTATGGAGCCATTTGGGACTATAGAGACATTTGGGACTAGGGAGCCATTTTGGGATACAAACATTGCACTTTATGATGAGTGTTTCGTTTAGGACAAACCATTTGCCTCAAGTTGTAATTCTCCCTTTGATGTCTAGCTAACGCTGGACGTTTTTTGGCTCGGCTTCTAGAACATTTTCATGGCTTTGGAGTCGGACCTAAAGTACCAGTCAAAAGGTTTGGACACAGCTTCTCATTCGAGGGCTTTGTCTTTATTTTTTACTATTTCCTACATTGTAGAATAATAGTGAAGACATCAAAACTATGAAATAACACACATGGAATCATGTAGTAACCACAAAAAAAGGGTTAAACAAATAAAAACAGATTTTATATTTGAGGCTCTTTGAAGTAGCCACCATTTTGCCTTGATGACATCTTTGTACACTCGAAACATCTCTTTTCATTAAAAGTCCAACGACGCTCTTAACTTTTTATAATTTACGTTCTCAAATATCAGACGAGGGTCTATTTCAGGTGACTACGTTGTAGCCAGGGTGAATGATTTAGTTAGCAGTGACTTAGTTAAAGGCTGTTCAACATTCAGGGTTTCTCTCTGGATTTATGTGCTTGGCAGGAAGCTGGAACGGATTGTGCTTTTGAGCTCTGTGATTGAGAAAAAGCCTGGGTTGAATGTTTCATGTAGCAGAGAGGGGTGGGATTATAGTGATATACTAGGCTTTGAGACAACGGCCTGGTCCTGGATATCTTCCAGGATCTCCTTTGGGTCAGCGCCATTAACTAGCTACAAACATCAGGAAAGACTCAGTGTGGGGAAGGACTAAACGCTAAAAGGGAGCCCAATCTGCTGGTTAAACCAGAGTCCGAGACGAGCCATGGGTGAAGGAGCTGATCTGAGAGGAAATGACTGCAAACGAGCTGTACAGTTACACCTGCTACAGTGACGTGTAAAACTGAAAGGTTGATTCTGGTCCACTATCCTTGTCAAATACATTTCAAAAGAGGATGTCACTTTCAATCAGACCACAAACTAACTTGCCTAGTTAAATAAAAAAAAAATTTTTTAAAAACAACGTGCTGACAAGCCAGACTCACAGAGGATCAAGGCTGAAAGATGTGATAGAAGGTGATTTTGGCACATATACGGGTGGACATGATCTTTATAGCCATCTCCAGCGTTGATGTGACAAATTAAATAGATTTGACACAGTGGCCTGGTGCAGGATATCTTCCAGCATCTCCTTCGAGTCATCGACATTAACTAGCCCGTCTTCAAACATCAGGAAAGACTCAGTGTGAGGAAGGACTGAACAGTAAAGTCAGAGAAAGAAAACTCCCAACATTGACTGAATGTAATGTTTTTAACCAATCCCATTACAATACTATAATATCTGACTACATAAGATATCGTAGTGACTTTAACACAACGCCTAGCGACTTTGTCAAAGAGGTTTTACGCCTTTTTGGCGTAACGGTAAGATGTTGGCTTGACAGTTGCTGGACCTGTTTTCGAGTCCCTTGTTGGGTCTATCTGCCGATATTTTGCTACAATATTACAGCGATCTAGAAAGCTTTGACACAGTGTTCTGTTCTGGTCCAGGATATCTCCTCAAGCATGTCTCTTTGGTTCACTGCCATTAACTGGCCTTCAAACATCAGGCTGCAACCTGCTGGCAAGCCAGACTCACAGAGGAACCGAGGCCGAAGGAGCTGATAGGAGTGGATTTGGCACAGTTGACTACTGTTGGATATAAATTAGCTTCACAACTGCTATCTTCAGCGTTTATGTGACGCATTAAAAATATTTTTTTATACACTATCCCTGTCAAATGCATTTGAGACCAGAGAACTTCTCAGGCAGATATGTCTGTCCAGAGGGACACTGGACCACTGGACCAGGACTCTGGACCAGGATACTAGACCAGGACACTAGACCAGGATACTGGACCAGGATACTAGACCAGGACACTGGGCCAGGACACTGGACCAGGATACTAGACCAGGACACTGGACCAGGACACTGGACCAGGACAGAGGACCACTGGACCAGGACTCTGGACCAGGACACTAGACCAGGACACTGGACCAGGACAGAGGACCAGGACACTGGACCAGGACAGAGGACCACTGGACCAGGACTCTGGACCAGGACACTAGACCAGTACAGAGGACCACTGGACCAGGACTCTGGACCAGGACACTAGACCAGGACACAGGACACTGGACTAGAACACTGGACCAGGACGCTGGACCAGGACACTGGACCAGGACACTAGACCAGGACACAGGACACTGGACTAGAACACTGGACCAGGACGCTAGACCAGGACGCTGGACCATGACACTGGACCAGGACACTGGACCAGGACACTAGACCAGGACACTGGACCAGGACGCTGGACCAGGAAACTAGACCATGACACTGGACCAGGACACTGGACCAGGACACTAGACCAGGACACTGGACCAGGACGCCAGACCAGGACACTGGGCCAGGACACTGGACCAGGATACTAGACCAGGACACTGGACCAAGACACTGGACCATGACACTGGACCAGGATGCTAGACCATGACACTGGACCAGGACACTGGACCAGGATGCAAGACCATGACACTGGACCAGGAAACTGGACCAGGACACTAGACCAGGACACTGGATCAGGACACTGGACCATGACACTGGATCAGGACGCTGGACCAGGACACTGGACAAGGACGCCGGACCAGGACGCCGGACCAGGATGCCGGACCAGGACACTGGACCAGGATACTAGACCATGACGCTGGACCAGGATGCCGGACCAGGACACCGGACCAGGACACTGGACCAGGATACTAGACCTGGACACTGGACCAGGATACTAGACCAGGACACTGGACCAGGACAGTGGACCAGGATACTAGACCAGGACACTGGACCAGGACACTAAACCAGGATACTAGACCAGGACACTGGACCAGGATACTAAACCATGACACTGGACCAGGATACAGACCATGATGCTGGACCAGGACGCCGGACCAGGACACCGGACCAGGATACTAGACCAGGACACTGGACCAGGATACTAGACCAGGACACTGGACCAGGACAGTGGTTCCAGGACACTGATCCAGGATACTAGACCAGGATACTAAACCAGGACACTGGACCAGGACACTGGACCAGGACTCTAAACCAGGACACTGGACCAGGACTCTAAAACAGGACACTGGACCAGGACAGTGGACCAGGACACTGGACCAGGACACTGGACCAGGACACCGGACCAGGACGCCGGACCAGGACGCCGGACCAGGACACTGGACCAGGATACTAGACCATGACGCTGGACCAGGATACTAGACCAGGACACTGGACCAGGACAGTGGACCAGGATACTAGACCAGGACACAGGACCAGGACACTGAACCAGGATACCAGACCAGGACACTGGACCAGGATACTAAACCAGGACACTGGACCAGGACACTGGACCAGGACTCTAAAGCAGGACACTGGACCAGGACTCTAAACCAGGACACTGGACCAGGACACTGAACCAGGACACCACACCAGGACACTGGATCAGAACACTGGACCATGACACTGGACCAGGACACTGGGCCAGGACACTGGACCAGGACGCTAGACCAGGACACTGGACCAGGACACTGGACCAGGACGCCGGACCAGGACGCCGGACCAGGACGCCGGACCAGGACACTGGACCAGGATACTAGACCATGACGCTGGACCAGGATGCCGGACCAGGACACCGGACCAGGACACTGGACCAGGATACTAGTCCAGGACACTGGACCAGGATACTAGACCAGGACACTGGACCAGGACAGTGGACCAGGATACTAGACCAGGACACTGGACCAGGACACTGAACCAGGATACTAGACCAGGACACTGGACCAGGATACTAAACCAGGACACTGGACCAGGATACTAGACCAGGACACTGGACGAGGACAGTGGACCAGGACACTGGACCAGGATACTAGACCAGGACACTGGACCAGGACGCCGGACCAGGACACCGGACCAGGACCCTGGACCAGGATACTAGACCAGGACACTGGAACAGGATACTAGACCAGGACACTGGACCAAGACAGTGGACCAGGACACTGATCCAGGATACTAGACCAGGATACTAAACCAGTACACTGGACCAGGACACTGGACCAGGACACCAGACCAGGACACTGGACCAGGACACCAGACCAGGACACTGGACCAGGATACTAGACCAGGACATTGGACCAGGGCAGCGGACCAGGACACTAGACCAGGAAACAGGACCAGGACACTGAACCAGGATACTAGACCAGGACACAGGACCAGGACACTGAACCAGGATACCAGACCAGGACACTGGACCAGGATACTAAACCAGGACACTGGACCAGGACACTGGACCAGGACTCTAAAGCAGGACACTGGACCAGGACTCTAAACCAGGACACTGGACCAGGACACTGAACCAGGACACTACACCCGGACACTGGATCAGAACACTGGACCATGACACTGGACCAGGACGCTGGACCAGGACACTGGGCCAGGACACTGGACCAGGACGCTAGACCAGGACACTGGACCAGGACGCTGGACCAGGACGCCGGACCAGGACGCCGGACCAGGACACTGGACCAGGATACTAGACCAGGACACTGGACCAGGATACTAGACCAGGACACTGGACCAGGATGCCGGACCAGGACACCGGACCAGGACACTGGACCAGGATACTAGACCAGGACACTGGACCAGGATACTAGACCAGGACACTGGACCAGGACAGTGGACCAGGATACTAGACCAGGACACTGGACCAGGACACTGAACCAGGATACTAGACCAGGACACTGGACCAGGATACTAAACCAGGACACTGGACCAGGATACTAGACCATGATGCTGGACCAGGACGCCGGACCAGGACACCGGACCAGGACACTGGACCAGGACACTGGACCAGGATACTAGACCAGGACACTGGAACAGGATACTAGACCAGGACACTGGACCAGGACAGTGGACCAGGACACTGATCCAGGATACTAGACCAGGATACTAAACCAGGACACTGGACCAGGACACTGGACCAGGACTCTAAACCAGGACACTGGACCAGGACTCTAAACCAGGACACTGGACCAGGACACTGAACCAGGACTCTAAACCAGGACACCGGACCAGGACACTGGACCAGGATACTGGACCAGGACACTGAACCAGGGCACTAGACCAGGACACTGGACCAGGATACTGGACCAGGACACTGGACCAGGACACTGGACCAGGACACCGGACCAGGACACTGGACCAGGACACTGGACCAGGACACTGGACCATGGCCACAACCATTATCCTTGGAGTGTTCATATGATATCATCTTATCAGTTATCTGAGGGTCAAGGGTCAGGTCCCTTCACATCCATCTCCTTCCTGGATAAAGTCCAGATATGCAAGTATCAACTCAAGGCCAGGCTTCTAACCACATTATTTTTTCAGTACTGGAAATCAGACAACAAAACAAAAAACTAAACAAATTCGTATACCGCTAACTAAGCGTAAATAATCTGGCAAAGCTGTTTCACAGTTAGAGGCCTATGGTTACATAATGAGGTAGTGAAGTGAGGGCACAGGTTAACGTGTGTATGTCCCCATACCGTTCCACTGAAAGATATGACAATAATAACATTAGCCACAGAATTACTGTGTTGGACGACTGTTAGAGGAGGACGTTGTCAATACTGACGTTTTCTTGGAAAACGTTTAACCTCTGTTTCAGTGCAGAGTGTCTTTTGTCTACAGTCTCTGTACTGGTTTCCTGCCTTACATTAATTAACTATATATTAGAAAACATCAGATGAGTTTAACCTCTGTTTCAGTGCAGAGTGTCTTTTGTCTACAGTCTCTGTACTGGTTTCCTGCCTTACATTAATTAACTATATATTAGAAAACATCAGATGAGTTTAACCTCTGTTTCAGTGCAGAGTGTCTTCTGTCTACAGTCTCTGTACTGGTTTCCTGCCTTACATTAATTAACTATATATTAGAAAACATCAGATGAGTTTAACCTCTGTTTCAGTGCAGAGTGTCTTTTGTCTACAGTCTCTGTACTGGTTTCCTGCCTTACATTAATTAACTATATATTAGAAAACATCAGATGAGTTTAACCTCTGTTTCAGTGCAGAGTGTCTTCTGTCTACAGTCTCTGTACTGGTTTCCTGCCTTACATTAATTAACTATATATTAGAAAACATCAGATGAGTTTAACCTCTGTTTCAGTGCAGAGTGTCTTTTGTCTACAGTCTCTGTACTGGTTTCCTGCCTTACATTAATTAACTATATATTAGAAAACATCAGATGAGTTTAACCTCTGTTTCAGTGCAGAGTGTCTTCTGTCTACAGTCTCTGTACTGGTTTCCTGCCTTACATTAATTAACTATATATTAGAAAACATCAGATGAGTTTAACCTCTGTTTCAGTGCAGAGTGTCTTCTGTCTACAGTCTCTGTACTGGTTTCCTGCCATTACTCTACCGAGTGGCGCAGTGGTCTAAGGCACTGCGTCTCAGTGCAAGAGACATCACTACAGACACCCTGGTTCGAATCCAGGCTCTCTATCACATCCGGCTGTGATTGGGAGTCCCAAAGGGCGGCGCCCAACGTCCTCCGTGTTTGGACGGGTTAGGCCGTCATTGTAAATAAGAATTTGTTCTTTTAACTAACTTGCCTAGTAAAATAAAGGTTAAATAAATACCATATCTTAGAAAACATCAGATAGTTTAACCTCTGTTTCAGTGCAGAGTGTCTATATACTACATACTGCTCAATTATGAAACATATAAGGCTGTGGCCCTAATGGTACCCTATTCCCTATGTAGTGCACTACTTTTGATAAAAGCCCTCTGGACCCTGGACTAAAGTAGTATACTACCCTATGGACCCTGGTCAAAAGTAGTGCACTACATAGGGCCCTGGTCAAAAGTAGTGCACTACATAGGACCCTGGTCTAAAGTAGTGCACTACTCTATGGACCCTGATCGAAAGTAGTACACTACCCTATGGGCCCTGGTCAAAAGTAGTGCACTACCCTATGGACCCTGGTCAAAAGTAGGGCACTACCCTATGGGTCCTGGTCAAAAGTAGTGCACTACCCTATAGATCCTGGTCAAAAGTAGTGCACTACATATGGCCCTGGTCAAAAGTAGTGCACTACCCTATGGACCCTGGTCAAAAGTAGTGCACTACCCTATGGACCCTGGTCAAAAGAAGTGCACTACCCTATAGATTCTGGTCTAAAGTAGTGCACTACATATGGCCCTGGTCAAAAGTAGTGCACTACCCTATGGACCCTGGTCAAAAGTAGTGCACTACCCTATGGACCCTGGTCAATAGTAGGGCACTACCCTATAGACCCTGGTCTAAAGTAGTGCACTACATATGGCCCTGGTCAAAAGTAGTGCACTACCCTATGGACCCTGGTCTAAAGTAGTGCACTACATATGGCCCTGGTCAAAAGTAGTGCACTACCCTATGGACCCTGGTCAAAAGTAGTGCACTACCCTATAGACCCTGGTCAAAAGTAGGGCACTACATATGGTCCTGGTCAAAAGTAGTGCACTACCCTATGGACCCTGGTCTAAAGTAGTGCACTACATATGGCCCTGGTCAAAAGTAGTGCACTACCCTATGGACCCCGGTCAAAAGTAGTGCACTACCCTATGGGACCTGGTCAAAGTAGTACACTACATAGGGAATAGGGTTGCGTTTGACACGCAGCCTAAGTTTGTTCTCTCACACAGTCCCTACAGTGTGTCCTGTATGTATCAATACAGACAGTAATTACATAGTGTAGTTACTGTTCCCCTCATGGCCCCACTCTTAAACATGTGTTCTATGGCACGGACGACCACCCAGCCACGTCTTAGAGGGGGATTTCTCAACCCCTTTCGGAGGACAAGGTTGCGTCACAAATGGCACCCTATTCCTTACGTAGTGAACAACTTTTGCCCACTACCCTACCCTACCACTACCCTACTGTGTCAAAAGTAGTGCACTACTCTATGGGCTCTGTGTCAAAAGTAGTGCACTACTCTATGGGCTCTGTGTCAAAAGTAGTGCACTACTCTATGGGCTCTGTGTCAAAAGTAGTGCACTACTCTATGGGCTCTGTGTCAAAAGTAGTGCACTACTCTATGGGCCCTGTGTCAAAAGTAGTGCACTACTTTATGGGCCCTGTGTCAAAAGTAGTGCACTACTCTATGGGCCCTGTGTGAAAAGTAGTGCACTACTCTATGGGCTCTGTGTCAAAAGTAGTGCACTACTCTATGGGCCCTGTGTCAAAAGTAGTGCACTATAAAGGGACTAGGGTGTCATTTGGGACCCATCCAGTCCTAGTTTCTCTTCAGCGAATTTAGTTGGTTGTGAAAGCAATTTACCCAAAAATGTACAGGGTGAGACTGCAGAATATTAAAAAAGGCTTTTCCTAACCTGAGCCTGTGTCTTTAGAGATTTACATCGTGTGGACAGGGCTGGGGACTGCCAATGTCTCATTGGGCTCAGAGTGTGGACAGGGCTGGGGACTGCCAATGTCTCATTGGGCTCAGAGTGTGGACAGGGCTGGGGACTGACGATGTCTCATTGGGCTCAGTGTGGACAGGGCTGGGGACTGGCGATGTCTCATTGGGCTCAGAGTGTGGACAGGGCTGGGGACTGCCGATGTCTCATTGGGCTCAGAGTGTGGACAGGGCTGGGGACTGGCGATGTCTCATTGGGCTCAGTGTGGACAGGGCTGGGGACTGCCGATGTCTCATTGGGCTCAGAGTGTGGACAGGGCTGGGGACTGCCGATGTCTCATTGGGCTCAGTGTGGACAGGGCTTTGGACTGCCGATGTCTCATTGGGCTCAGAGTGTGGTCTGGGCTGGGGATGCCGATGTCTCATTGGGCTCAGTGTGGACAGGGCTGGGGACTGCCGATGTCTCGTTGGGCTCAGAGTGTGGACAGGGCTGGGGACTGCCGATGTCTCATTAGGCTCAGAGTGTGGACAGGGCTGGGGACTGCCGATGTCTCATTGGGCTCAGAGTGTGGACAGGGCTGGGGACTGCCGATGTCTCGTTGGGCTCAGAGTGTGGACAGGGCTGGGGACTGCCGATGTCTCATTGGGCTCAGTGTGGACAGGGCTGGGGACTGCCGATGTCTCATTGGGCTCAGAGTGTGGACTGGGCTGGGGACTGGCGGTGTCTCATTGGGCTCAGAGTGTGGACAGGGCTGGGGACGGGCGGTGTCTCATTGGGCTCAGAGTGTGGACAGGGCTGGGGACTGCCGATGTCTCATTCGGCTCAGAGTGTGGACAGGGCTGGGGACTGCCGATGTCTCATTGGGCTCAGAGTGTGGACAGGGCTGGGGACTGCCGATGTCTCATTGGGCTCATAGATAAATGTTTTGACATACTTCTGGAGCTGCTCGACTCGAGTTGCTTTCATTGCGTCTGGAACCAAAACAAAATTTCATCGAACACGTCTTACCATTAAAATTGACATGACGAGTTTACAACATGGAAGTGAAATTCCTTCCACAGAGACGGTTGGCGTTCAACTGAAGAACAGAGAAAGTAGACATTTTGAGAGTAAACAAACTGTCAAAATAAAGAGGACTGTTTTTGTATTTTTTCTTTCCGCTCCTCGACCCCCATTGGCTTGTCATGTTGTAGTTAACTTCCTGTCACACAGCTCACTTCCCTTTGAAATGTCAACAACATCCGCTCCTCGACCTCCACTGGCTGGTCACGTTGTAGTTAACTTCCTGTCACACAGCTCACTTCCCTTTGAAATGTCATCAACATCCGCTCCTCGACCTCTACTGGCTGGTCATGTTGTAGTTAACTTCCTGTCACACAGCTCACTTCCCTTTGAAATGTCAACAACATCCGCTCCTCGACCTCCACTGGCTGGTCATGTTGTAGTTAACTTCCTGTCACACAGCTCACTTCCCTTTGAAATGTCAACAACATCCGCTCCTCGACCTCCACTGGCTGGTCATAATGTAGTTAACTTCCTGTCCCACAGCTCACTTCCCTTTGAAATGTCAACAACATCCGCTCCTCGACCTCCACTGGCTGGTCATAATGTAGTTAACTTCCTGTCCCACAGCTCACTTCCCTTTGAAATGTCAACAACATCCGCTCCTCGACCTCCACTGACTGGTCATGTTGTAGTTAACTTCCTGTCACACAGCTCACTTCCCTTTGAAATGTCAACAATATCCGCTCCTCGACCTCCACTGGCTGGTCATGTTGTAGTTAACTTCCTGTCACACAGCTCACTTCCCTTTGAAATGTCAACAATATCCGCTCCTCGACCTCCACTGGCTGGTCATAATGTAGTTAACTTCCTGTCACACAGCTCACTTCCCTTTGAAATGTCAACAATATCCGCTCCTCGACCTCCACTGGCTGGTCATGTTGTAGTTAACTTCCTGTCCCACAGCTCACTTCCCTTTGAAATGTCAACAACATTCTCGACCTCCACTGGCTGGTCATGTTGTAGTTAACTTCCTGTCCCACAGCTCACTTCCCTTTGAAATGTCAACAATATCCGCTCCTCGACCTCCACTGACTGGTCATGTTGTAGTTAACTTCCTGTCCCACAGCTCACTTCCCTTTGAAATGTCAACAACATCCGCTCCTCGACCTCCACTGGCTGGTCATGTTGTAGTTAACTTCCTGTCACACAGCTCACTTCCCTTTGAAATGTCAACAACATCCGCTCCTCGACCTCCACTGGCTGGTCATGTTGTAGTTAACTTCCTGTCCCACAGCTCACTTCCCTTTGAAATGTCAACAACATCCGCTCCTCGACCTCCACTGGCTGGTCATGTTGTAGTTAACTTCCTGTCCCACAGCTCACTTCCCTTTGAAATGTCAACAACATCCGCTCCTCGACCTCCACTGGCTGTTCATGTTGTAGTTAACTTCCTGTCACACAGCTCACTTCCCTTTGAAATGTCATCAACATCCGCTCCTCGACCTCTACTGGCTGGTCATGTTGTAGTTAACTTCCTGTCACACAGCTCACTTCCCTTTGAAATGTCAACAACATCCGCTCCTCGACCTCCACTGGCTGGTCATGTTGTAGTTAACTTCCTGTCACACAGCTCACTTCCCTTTGAAATGTCAACAACATCCGCTCCTCGACCCCCACTGGCTGGTCATGTTGTAGTTAACTTCCTGTCACACAGCTCACTTCCCTTTGAAATGTCAACAACATCCGCTCCTCGACCTCCACTGACTGGTCATGTTGTAGTTAACTTCCTGTCACACAGCTCCACTTCCCTTTGAAATGTCGATAACCTGTTGTTTTCTCAGCGTCCACGTTGTCGTAAGGTTCTGGCCAACCCAGCCATGAAAGCGGGGAGGTCATGTTGATGTCAGAACAACACAGCCACACGACCTCTAATTCTCCTCCTGCACCTTGACCTCTCGGTCAGGGGTGGTAACCAACCAGATTAAAACATAGCATTGACATAGCTGTGTGATGTCTTGTTGATTTAGTGTGCTATTATTGGCTGGAATTAGAGATATATACTCATGTACGTGTAGCTGGGAAAGCACCTTTCAGACCCCCTGTCCCACAGCACGGGGGGCACCTTTCCCCCCCACCTGTCAGACTCTCTGTCCCACAGCACAGGGGCCCCTTTCCCCCCCACCTTTCAGACTCCTTGTCCCACAGCACGGGGGGCACCTTTCCCCCCCACCTTTCAGACTCCTTGTCCCACAGCACGGGGGGCACCTTTCCCCCCCACCTTTCAGACTCCCTGTCCCACAGCACGGGGGGCACCTTTCCCCCCCACCTTTCAGACTCCCTGTCCCACAGCACGGGGGGCACCTTTCCACCTACTCTACTCACTCTACACCAGTGTTTCCCAACCCTGGTCCTTCAGTTTGGTTATACGAGGCCCTCTTGAGTACATCCTCACCTCTTCCATCCCCGTCTGGTTTGGGTCTACGTCAGCCCCGCTCCAAGGTGCAAACCGCAGAGCTGATGTCTGATCTGCTGAGAAGGTCATCGGCTGTCACCTGCCCTTCCAACGGTGATCTGCACGACTACCAGGAAACCGTGCAGGAAAGACCGCCCACACCCCACCTTCCAACGGTGATCTGCACGACTAACAGGACCAGGAAACCGTGGAGGAAAGACCACTGACACCCCACCTTCCAAAGACTCCAAGGGCAAAACAGTTGAGGTCAATCGTGACCAAAACCGCCCTCGTCAGGCGGCCGTCGGGCTCGTAGGGATGAAGAGACTCTGAGCCGAACGCTTCACCTTGTCACCACTGAGCTGGAATACTAATTCTGTTTAGGTATGCGTAACTGGCTGTTAGGGAGTCAGGCGCAGGAGAGCAGAATTTGGGTAGCAAACAGAGCCTTTTTATTTCGCCAACAAAACACACGGCACTAAGAACACTAAACCAGTCTAACGTGCACATGCACGAAACAACAAACAATTCCACACACAGACATGGGGGGGAACAGAGGGTTAAATACACGTCAAATCATGAGGGGAATGTAAACCAGGTGTGTGGTGAAAACAAGACAAAACAAATGGAAAATGAAAGGTGGATTGGCGATGGCTAGAAGACCGGTGACGTCGACTGAAGCTGAATATGCAGAGTTGAATGTTTAATATTCACTGTGTTAATGATGAAATATTCTGTATGTTTTTAATATGTTGACTGTGTGTCTGTATTCTATCTGTACATTGTCTATTGTTGGCAGCAGCTATTCACTAAGTTACATTAGGGAGTATGGGTAAATGTATTATTCACTAAGACTCTGGTTCGATTCCAGGCTGTATCACAGCGATCTAAGGCATTACAGACTCTGGTTCGATTCTTGGCTGTATCACAACCGGCCTTGATTGGGAGTCCCATAGGGCGGCACACAATTGGCCCAGCGTCGCCCAGGTTTGTCCGGGGTAGGTCGCCATTGTAAATAATAATTTGTTCTTAACTGGCGTTCCTAGTTAAATAAAGGTAACATACAACCCATGTCTAACCCGTCTCTCTGTACTAAATGTCCCAGACTGTACATCTAGTCTTCAAACTATCTAACTGACATCAATCTTTGGAATATGATATGTAGCTATGCTGTATGGGCCTTTAACAACAGATGTCCTGTTGGTTCTGCTTCCTGATACTTTGCATTGTCAAGACCTATTCGTAACCAATGTTATGATGTTCCAGGCATTTTCCTCTCATGAAACTACTGTCTGTTTCTGAACTCTCACATCCGTGCTTGACCTCAACGGGCTGATTGTTTAATGAAGTGAGAAGAACAAAGGCATTGTTACTAGCGCTCTAGCTTCAGTAAATGTGTTTGTTGGTTGTTTTGACTGACACTTAATTGGGTTCAATGCTAGAGGTCCCCCGTGTCACGCCATGTCTCAATGAGCCGTTCGTTCAGAACAGGCAATAAAGCAGCCACTCAATACAACAGCCACTCTTCCTTTTAGAACAGGCAATACAACAGCCCCTCTTCCTTTCAGAACAGGCAGTACAACAGCCCCTCTTCCTTTTAGAACAGGCAGTACAACAGCCCCTCTTCCTTTTAGAACAGGCAATACAACAGCCCCTCTTCCTTTTAGAACAGGCAGTACAACAGCCCCTCTTCCTTTTAGAACAGGCAGTACAACAGCCCCTCTTCCTTTTAGAACAGGCAATACAACAGCCCCTCTTCCTTTTAGAACAGGCAGTACAACAGCCCCTCTTCCTTTTAGAACAGGCAATACAACAGCCCCTCTTCCTTTTAGAACAGGCAATACAACAGCCACTCTTCCTTTTAGAACAGGCAATACAACAGCCCCTCTTCCTTTTAGAACAGGCAATACAACAGCCACTCTTCCTTTTAGAAGAGGCAATACAACAGCCCCTCTTCCTTTTAGAACAGGCAATACAACAGCCACCCAATACAACAACCCCTCTTCCTTTTAGAACAGGCAATACAACAGCCACCCAATACAACAACCCCTCTTCCTTTTAGAACAGGCAATACAACAGCCACTCTTCCTTTTAGAACAGGCAATACAACAGCCACTCTTCCTTTTAGAACAGGCAATACAACAGCCACCCAATACAACAGCCACTCTTCCTTTTCGAACAGGCAATACAACACCCACTCTTCCTTTTAGAACAGGCAGTACAACAGCCCCTCTCCCTTTTAGAACAGGCAATACAACAGCCCCTCTTCCTTTTAGAACAGGCAATACAACAGCCACTCTTCCTTTTAGAACAGGCAATACAACAGCCACCCAATACAACAACCCCTCTTCCTTTTAGAACAGGCAATACAACAGCCACCCAATACAACAGCCACTCTTCCTTTTAGAACAGGCAATACAACGCGCCACAAAAGCCGCGGCCCTTGCAGAGCAAGGGGAACAACTACTTCTAGGTCTCAGAGCGAGTGACGTCACTGATTGAAACGCTTGATTGAAGCGCGCACCACCGCTAACTAGCTAGCCATTTCACATCGGTTACACACACGCTCATTCATCTCCTTGTCATCTGTTCTTCTCCCTTTCTCTTTTGGGATGTCCTGTCTTTCTCTTCACATCGGGTGTCCAGCATAGGACAGAGGGACAGGGGGACAGAGGGACAGAGGGAGAGAGGGACAGAGGGACAGGGGGACAGGGGGACAGGCCTATCAGAACACGGTCATGTAAGGGCAGGAGGCAGGAGTCAGATGTTTTAGATAGGTTGTTCTGACAGACTCACACCAGTTTGTTTGGCCAACAGCCCCTGAAACAGCTGCAAGAGGCGCCCCGGGGGTTTCTTTGAGAGAAGTGCTCCCCGGGGCTCTCTGTCTCTCCGCCTGTGAGGTTTGGACACACGGAGAAGCCAACTAACGCTGAGCTCAGTTTTCAATTCTACGTGTTCAGGCCCGGGGTTCCCAATAAGAGTTTAGGTTGGACCTGAGACAAGGGAATTGCTGCCAGTAGAGCTGTGGGGATGCAGGACGGGACAGAGAGCCCTTGTAGTGGATCAGTGGGACTTGGGTCTGACTCAAGACAGCTGCCTTTACTGGGACACTCAGTACCTCATCTGAGCTGCAGGGAAGTCACATTGTGGGGGAGACTGTTACAGTAGACTGTTACTAAAGCTAACTGTAGACTGTTACTAAAACTAACTGGAGACTGTTACTAAAACTAACTGGAGACTGTTACTAACACTAACTGGAGAATGTTACTAAAACTAACTGTAGACTGTTACTAAAACTAACTGTAGACTGTTACTAAAACTAACTGGAGACTGTTACTAAAGCTAACTGGAGACTGTTACAGTAGACTGTTACTAAAGCTAACTGGAGACTGTTACAGTAGACTGTTACTAAAGCTAACTGGAGACTGTTACAGTAGACTGTTACTAAAGCTAACTGTAGACTGTTACTAAAGCTAACTGTAGACTGTTACTAAACCTAACTGTAGACTGTTACTAAAACTAACTGGAGACTGTTACTAAAACTAACTGGAGACTGCTACTAAAACTAACTGGAGACTGTTACTAAAACTACCTGGAGACTGTTACAGTAGACTGTTACTAAAACTAACTGTAGACTGTTACTAAAGCTAACTGGAGACTGTTACTAAAACTAACTGTAGACTGTTACTAAAACTAACTGGAGACTGTTACTAAAACTAACTGGAGACTGTTACTAACACTAACTGGAGAATGTTACTAAAACTAACTGTAGACTGTTACTAAAACTAACTGTAGACTGTTACTAAAACTAACTGGAGACTGTTACTAAAGCTAACTGGAGACTGTTACAGTAGACTGTTACTAAAGCTAACTGGAGACTGTTACAGTAGACTGTTACTAAAGCTAACTGGAGACTGTTACAGTAGACTGTTACTAAAGCTAACTGTAGACTGTTACTAAAGCTAACTGTAGACTGTTACTAAACCTAACTGTAGACTGTTACTAAAACTAACTGGAGACTGTTACTAAAACTAACTGGAGACTGCTACTAAAACTAACTGGAGACTGTTACTAAAACTACCTGGAGACTGTTACAGTAGACTGTTACTAAAACTAACTGTAGACTGTTACTAAAGCTAACTGGAGACTGTTACTAAAACTAACTGGAGACTGTTACTAAAACTAACTGTAGACTGTTACTAAAGCTAACTGGAGACTGTTACTAAAACTAACTGGAGACTGTTACTAAAGCTAACTGTAGACTGTTACTAAAACTAACTGGAGACTGTTAATAAAGCTAACTGTAGACTGTTACTAAAGCTAACTGTAGACTGTTACTAAAACTAACTGGAGACTGTTACTAAAGCTAACTGGAGACTGTTACTAAAGCTAACTGTAGACTGTTACTAAACCTAACTGTAGACTGTTACTAAAGCTAACTGTAGACTGTTACTAAAACTAACTGTAGACTGTTACTAAAGCTAACTGGAGACTGTTACTAAAACTAACTGGAGACTGTTACTAAAACTAACTGTAGACTGTTACTAAAGCTAACTGGAGACTGCTACTAAAACTAACTGGAGACTGTTACTAAAGCTAACTGGAGACTGTTACTAAAGCTAACTGGAGACTGTTACTAAAACTAACTGGAGACTGTTACTAAAGCTAACTGGAGACTGTTACTAACACTAACTGGAGACTGTTACTAAAGCTAACTGGAGACTGTTACTAAAACTAACTGGAGACTGTTACTAAAACTAACTGTAGACTGTTACTAAAGCTAACTGGAGACTGCTACTAAAACTAACTGGAGACTGTTACTAAAGCTAACTGGAGACTGTTACTAAAACTAACTGGAGACTGTTACTAAAGCTAACTGGAGACTGTTACTAAAGCTAACTGGAGACTGTTACTAAAACTAACTGGAGACTGTTACTAAAGCTAACTGTAGACTGTTACTAAAACTAACTGGAGACTGTTACTAAAACTAACTGGAGACTGTTACTAAAACTAACTGGAGACTAAGCTAACTGGAGACTGTTACTAAAGCTAACTGGAGACTGTTACTAAAACTAACTGGAGACTGTTACTAAAACTAACTGGAGACTGTTACTAAAACTAACTGGAGACTGTTACTAACACTAACTGGAGACTAAGCTAACTGGAGACTGTTACTAAAGCTAACTGGAGACTGTTACTAAAACTAACTGGAGACTGTTACTAAAACTAACTGGAGACTGTTACTAAAGCTAACTGGAGACTGTTACTAAAGCTAACTGGAGACTGTTACTAAAACTAACTGGAGACTGTTACTAAAGCTAACTGGAGACTGTTACTAAAGCTAACTGGAGACTGTTACTAAAGCTAACTGTAGACTGTTACTAAAGCTAACTGGAGACTGTTACTAAAGCTAACTGGAGACTGTTACTAAAACTAACTGGAGACTGTTACTAAAGCTAACTGGAGACTGTTACTAAAACTAACTGGAGACTGTTACTAAAGCTAACTGGAGACTGTTACTAAAGCTAACTGGAGACTGTTACTAAAGCTAACTGGAGACTGTTACTAAAGCTAACTGGAGACTGTTACTAAAGCTAACTGGAGACTGTTACTAAAGCTAACTGGAGACTGTTACTAAAGCTAACTGGAGACTGTTACTAAAGCTAACTGGAGACTGTTACTAAAGCTAACTGGAGACTGTTACTAAAACTAACTGTAGACTGTTACTAAAACTAACTGTAGACTGTTACTAAAGCTAACTGGAGACTGTTACTAAAGCTAACTGGAGACTGTTACTAATATTAACTGGAGACTGTTACTAAAGCTAACTGGAGACTGTTACTAAAACTAACTGTATACTGTTACTAAAACTAACTGGAGACTGTTACTAAAGCTAACTGGAGACTGTTACTAAAGCTAACTGTAGACTGTTACTAAAGCTAACTGGAGACTGTTACTAAAACCAACTGTAGACTGTTACTAAAGCTAACTGTAGACTGTTACTAAAGCTAACTGGAGACTGTTACTAAAGCTAACTGGAGACTGTTACTAAAACTAACTGGACACTGTTACTAAAACCAACTGGAGACTGTTACTAAAGCTAACTGGAGACTGTTACTAAAACTAACTGGAGACTGTTACTAAAGCTAACTGGAGACTGTTACAGTAGACTGTTACTAAAACTAACTGTAGACTGTTACTAAAGCTAACTGGAGACTGTTACTAAAACTAACTGGAGACTGTTACTAAAGCTAACTGGAGACTGTTACTAAAACTAACTGGAGACTGTTACTAAAACCAACTGGAGACTGTTACTAAAGCTAACTGGAGACTGTTACAGTAGACTGTTACTAAAGCTAACTGGAGACTGTTACTAAAACTAACTGGAGACTGTTACTAAAACCAACTGGAGACTGTTACTAAAACTAACTGGAGACTGTTAATAAAGCTAACTGGAGACTGTTACAGTAGACTGTTACTAAAGCTAACTGGAGACTGTTACTAAAGCTAACTGGAGACTGTTACTAAAACTAACTGGAGACTGTTACTAAAACCAACTGGAGACTGTTACTAAAGCTAACTGGAGACTGTTACAGTAGACTGTTACTAAAGCTAACTGGAGACTGTTACTAAAGCTAACTGGAGACTGTTACTAAAACTAACTGGAGACTGTTACTAAAACCAACTGGAGACTGTTACTAAAGCTAACTGGAGACTGTTACAGTAGACTGTTACTAAAGCTAACTGGAGACTGTTACTAAAACTAACTGGAGACTGTTACTAAAACTAACTGGAGACTGTTACTAAAACTAACTGTATACTGTTACTAAAGCTAACTGGAGACTGTTACAGTAGACTGTTACTAAAGCTAACTGGAGACTGTTACAGTAGACTGTTACTAAAGCTAACTGGAGACTGTTACTAAAACTAACTTGATTGTGTCAATAAAGCCACTCCGTGAGACGGCCCTGAGACCAGGAGACACCGTGTACCACATGATCCCTCATTCCTGTTATATCCCACTAAACGTTTGGCCAAGGTCCATACGGTGCACTGCTGCAAGAAACGGGGTTAAGACAGACTGACAGGGTGTGTGGAGATAAAGTCACTAACGTGTTTGTTCTCAGTACAGGGAGGACAGAGACAACACTACAGCTATGGGTCCATTGTAACGGCTGATGTCCTCCTCTTCGTCTGAAGAGGAGGTGTAGCAGGGATCGGACCAAGACGCAGAGTGGTAAGTGTCCATGTTTTAACATAATCCACTGAACACGACAAAAAAAAATACAAAATAACAAAGTAACCTAACCGAAACAGTCCCGTGTGGCATGAACACAGACACAGGAGACAAACACCCACAAACCAACAGACAAAACAAAGGAAAATAAAGGTCAGAACGTGACATCCATGTTCTTACAGTAGGACTGCTGATTTAGGGGGAAGTCCCGCCCCCCCCCCCCACCTCTCCTGTCCATATAAACATATCCATTATGATCGAATAGGATCAACTGATCTTAGGATAAGCACTTCCACTACGAGACACGTTTTGAATACAGGCCCAAGATCCACACGTCAGGTTAATAGCCTATAAACTGTTGAGTACGAACAAACAGTCTTGTTAACTTTACCATTAAACAAACAGCTTGCCAGATAGGGATCTGTTGAGGCCTGTCTATATGATATGATCAGGTTGCCAGATAGTGATCTGTTGAGGTCTGTCTATAGGATATGATCAGGTTGCCAGATAGTGATCTGTTGTGGTCTGTCTATAGGATATGATCAGGTTACCAGATAGTGATCTGTTGAGGCCTGTCTATAGGATATGATCAGGTTACCAGATAGTGATCTATTGAGGCCTGTCTACAGGATATGATCAGGTTACCAGATAGTGATCTGTTGTGGTCTGTCTATAGGATATGATCAGGTTACCAGATAGTGATCTATTGAGGCCTGTCTATAGGATATGATCAGGTTACCAGATAGTGATCTGTTGAGGCCTGTCTATAGGATATGATCAGGTTACCAGATAGTGATCTGTTGAGGTCTGTCTATAGGATATTTACAGGTTACCAGATAGTGATCTGTTGAGGCCTGTCTATAGGATATGATCAGGTTACCAGATAGTGATCTGTTGAGGTCTGTCTATAGGATATGATCAGGTTACCAGATAGTGATCTGTTGTGTTCTGTCTATATGATATGATCAGGTTACCAGATAGTGATCTGTTGAGGCCTGTCTATAGGATATGATCAGGTTACCAGATAGTGATCTGTTGAGGCCTGTCTATAGGATATGATCAGGTTACCAGATAGGGATCTGTTGAGGTCTGTCTATAGGATATGATCAGGTTACCAGATAGTGATCTGTCGTGGTCTGTCTATAGGATATGATCAGGTTACCAGATAGGGATCTGTTGAGGCCTGTCTATAGGATATAATCAGGTTACCAGATAGTGATCTGTTGAGGCCTGTCTATAGGATATGATCAGGTTACCAGATAGTGATCAGTCGAGGTCTGTCTATAGGATATGATCAGGTTACCGATAGTGATCTGTCGAGGTCTGTCTATAGGATATGATCAGGTTACCAGATAGTGATCTGTCGAGGTCTCTCTATAGGATATGATCAGGTTACCAGATAGTGATCTGTCGAGGTCTGTCTATAGGATATGATCAGGTTACCAGATAGTGATCTGTTGAGGTCTGTCTATAGGATATGATCAGGTTACCAGATAGTGATCTGTTGAGGCCTGTCTATAAGATATGATCAGGTTACCAGATAGTGATCTGTTGTGGTCTGTCTATAGGATATGATCAGGTTACCAGATAGTGATCTGTTGTGGCCTGTCTATAGGATATGATCAGGCTACCAGATAGGGATCTGTTGAGGCCTGTCTATAGGATATGATCAGGTTACCAGATAGGGATCTGTTGAGGTCTGTCTATAGGATGTGATCAGGTTACCAGATAGTGATCTGTTGAGGTCTGTCTATAGGATATGATCAGGTTACCAGATAGGTATCTGTTGTGGCCTGTCTATAGGATATGATCAGGTTACCAGATAGTGATCTGTTGAGGTCTGTCTATAAGATATGATCAGGTTACCAGATAGTGATCTGTTGAGGCCTGTCTATAGGATATGATCAGGTTACCAGATAGTGATCTGTTGAGGCATGTCTATATGATATGATCAGGTTACCAGATAGTGATCTGTTGAGGTCTGTCTATAGGATATGATCAGGTTACCAGAGAGTGATCTGTTGTGGTCTGTCTATATGATATGATCAGGTTACCAGATAGTGATCTGTTGAGGTCTGTCTATAGGATATGATCAGGTTACCAGATAGTGATCTGTTGAGGCCTGTCTATAGGATATGATCAGGTTACCAGATAGTGATCTGTTGTGGTCTATCTATAGGATCTGATCAGGTTACCAGATATTGATCTGTTGTGGCCTGTCTATAGGATATGATCAGGTTACCAGATAGGGATCTGTTGAGGCCTGTCTATAGGATATGATCAGGTTACCAAATAGTGATCTATTGAGGCTTGTCTATAGGATATGATCAGGTTACCAGAGAGTGATCTGTTGAGGTCTGTCTATATGATATGATCAGGTTACCAGATAGTGATCTGTTGAGGCCTGTCTATAGGATATGATCAGGTTACCAGATAGTGATCTGTTGTGGTCTGTCTATAGGATATGATCAGGTTACCAGATAGTGATCTGTTGAGGTCTGTCTATAGGATATGATCAGGTTACCAGATAGGGATCTGTTGAGGTCTGTCTATAGGATATGATCAGGTTACCAGAGAGTGATCTGTTGAGGTTTGTCTATAGGATGTGATCAGGTTACCAGATAGTGATCTGTTGAGGCCTGTCTATAGGATATGATCAGGTTACCAGATAGTGATCTGTTGTGGTCTGTCTATAGGATATGATCAGGTTACCAGATAGTGATCTGTTGAGGCCTGTCTATAGGATATAATCAGGTTACCAGATAGTGATCTGTTGTGGCCTGTCTATAGGATATGATCAGGCTACCAGATAGGGATCTGTTGAGGCATGTCTATAGGATATGATCAGGTTACCAGATAGGGATCTGTTGAGGTCTGTCTATAGGATATGATCAGGTTACTAGATAGTGATCTGTTGAGGTCTGTCTATAGGATATCATCAGGTTACCAGATAGGGATCTGTTGTGGCCTGTCTATAGGATATGATCAGGTTACCAGAGAGTGATCTATTGAGGTCTGTCTATAGGATATGATCAGGTTACCAGATAGTGATCTGTTGAGGCCTGTCTATAGGATATGATCAGGTTACCAGATAGTGATCTGTTGTGGTCTGTCTATAGGATCTGATCAGGTTACCAGATATTGATCTGTTGTGGCCTGTCTATAGGATATGATCAGGTTACCAGATAGGGATCTGTTGAGGCCTGTCTATAGGATATGATCAGGTTACCAAATAGTGATCTATTGAGGCTTGTCTATAGGATATGATCAGGTTACCAGATAGGGATCTGTTGAGGTCTGTCTATAGGATGTGATCAGGTTACCAGATAGTGATCTGTTGAGGTCTGTCTATAGGATATGATCAGGTTACCAGATAGGGATCTGTTGTGGCCTGTCTATAGGATATGATCAGGTTACCAGATAGTGATCTGTTGAGGTCTGTCTATAAGATATGATCAGGTTACCAGATAGTGATCTGTTGAGGCCTGTCTATAGGATATGATCAGGTTACCAGATAGTGATCTGTTGAGGCATGTCTATATGATATGATCAGGTTACCAGATAGTGATCTGTTGAGGTCTGTCTATAGGATATGATCAGGTTACCAGAGAGTGATCTGTTGAGGTCTGTCTATATGATATGATCAGGTTACCAGATAGTGATCTGTTGAGGTCTGTCTATAGGATATGATCAGGTTACCAGATAGTGATCTGTTGAGGCCTGTCTATAGGATATGATCAGGTTACCAGATAGTGATCTGTTGTGGTCTGTCTATAGGATCTGATCAGGTTACCAGATATTGATCTGTTGTGGCCTGTCTATAGGATATGATCAGGTTACCAGATAGGGATCTGTTGAGGCCTGTCTATAGGATATGATCAGGTTACCAAATAGTGATCTATTGAGGCTTGTCTATAGGATATGATCAGGTTACCAGAGAGTGATATGTTGAGGTCTGTCTATATGATATGATCAGGTTACCAGATAGTGATCTGTTGAGGCCTGTCTATAGGATATGATCAGGTTACCAGATAGTGATCTGTTGTGGTCTGTCTATAGGATATGATCAGGTTACCAGATAGTGATCTGTTGAGGTCTGTCTATAGGATATGATCAGGTTACCAGATAGGGATCTGTTGAGGTCTGTCTATAGGATATGATCAGGTTACCAGAGAGTGATCTGTTGAGGTTTGTCTATAGGATGTGATCAGGTTACCAGATAGTGATCTGTTGAGGCCTGTCTATAGGATATGATCAGGTTACCAGATAGTGATCTGTTGTGGTCTGTCTATAGGATATGATCAGGTTACCAGATAGTGATCTGTTGAGGCCTGTCTATAGGATATGATCAGGTTACCAGATAGTGATCTGTTGTGGTCTGTCTATAGGATATGATCAGGTTACCAGATAGTGATCTGTTGAGGCCTGTCTATAGGATATGATCAGGTTACCAGATAGTGATCTGTTGAGGTCTGTCTATAGGATATGATCAGGTTACCAGAGAGTGATCTGTTGAGGTCTGTCTATAGGATATGATCAGGTTACCAGATAGTGATCTGTTGAGCCCTGTCTATAGGATCTGATCTGTCTATATGATCTGATCATCAGATTCAGTCCAGCTGTATCAACTGGCATTAAAAAGTTATTGTTGAATACAAACCTGGCAACTAAAATAATCTCTTTGATGTTTCAAAAGCCATTCATTCCCCCAAGCCTGGCTGTCCAACTACTTTCAACAACAATATGGCCAAGAAAGACAATGGAAGACAATGGAAGACAATGAAAGACAATGAAAGACAATGAAAGACAATGAAAGACAATGGAAGTCAATGAAAGACAATGAAAGACAATGAAAGACAATGAAAGACAATGGAAGTCAATGAAAGACAATGAAAGACAATGGAAGACAGTGGAAGACAGTGGAAGACAGTGGAAGACAGTGGAAGACAATGAAAGACAATGGAAGACAATGAAAGACAATGGAAGACATTGAAAAACAATAGAAGTCAATGAAAGACAATGAAAGACAATGGAAGACAATGGAAGACAGTGGAAGACAGTGGAAGACAATGGAAGACAATGAAAGACAATGAAAGACAATGAAAGACATTGAAAAACAATGGAAGACAATGCAAGACAATGGAAGACATTGAAAAACAATAGAAGTCAATGAAAGACAATGAAAGACAATGGAAGACAATGGAAGACAGTGGAAGACAGTGGAAGACAATGAAAGACAATGGAAGACAATGCAAGACACTGAAAGACAATAGAAGACACTGCAAGACAATGAAAGACATTGAAAGACAATGGATGCAGGCAATGAGTGTACTGTCGAGGCCAATGGGACATAACATTATTGCCTTTGTACGACTTTCTCTCTCGTTTTATTCTACGTGTCGATTTCCCAAACATCAGTCATATTCATTATACTGCAGCTGTTTAATAAAGTAGTTCTGGATCCACACAGCCTTTTGAAAACGGTCCCTTTGTTGTGGGCTTTGTGGCGGCTCTGACTCTGTCATTGACTGTGGTGTAACTAAATGCATCCCAAAATGCAACCCCTATTCCCTACCTAGTGCACTACTTTTGACCAGGGCCCTTCGGTGTCTGATCTAAAGTTGTGTACTGTATTAGGGAATAGGGTGATGTTTAGGACACAGAGCTAGACTGTCATTGTGTTCCTTTTGAACCGACTGTACCAATGAAAACATTTCAAACTTCAACTTGACGTACATAAACACATACGACCGCCGGTTTACCCAAGATGCTTTGTAACATGATGAATGGATTAGAAGCTTTCTGAAGACAGCCAGCCCGGCACACAGTCATCACGTTGGTTATGGACCATGTCTTTGTGTCCAAGAGACTGGCTGTTCTGCCTGTTGGTTATGGACAATGTCTTTGTGTCCAAGGGACTGGCTGTTCTGTCTGTTGGTTGTGGATGATGTCTTTGTGTCCAAGAGACTGGCTGTTCTACCTGTTGGTTATGGATGATGTCTTTGTGTCCAAGGGACTGGCTGTTCTGCCTGTTGGTTATGGACAATGTCTTTGTGTCCAAGGGACTGGCTGTTCTACCTGTTGGTTATGGATGATGTCTTTGTGTCCAAGGGACTGGCTGTTCTACCTGTTGGTTATGGGACGATGTCTTTGTGTCCAAGAGACTGGCTGTTCTACCTGTTGGTTATGGATGATGTCTTTGTGTTCAAGAGACTGGCTGTTCTGTCTGTTGGTTATGGATGATGTCTTTGTGTCCAAGGGACTGGCTGTTCTACTTGTTGGTTATGGGACGATGTCTTTGTGTCCAAGAGACTGGCTGTTCTACCTGTTGGTTATGGATGATGTCTTTGTGTCCAAGAGACTGGCTGTTCTGCCTGTTGGTTATGGGATGATGTCTTTGTGTCCAAGAGACTGGCTGTTCTGCCTGTTGGTTATGGACAATGTCTTTGTGTCCAAGAGACTGGCTGTTCTGCCTGTTGGTTATGGACAATGTCTTTGTGTCCAAGAGACTGGCTGTTCTGCCTGTTGGTTATGGACAATGTCTTTGTGTCCAAGGGACTGGCTGTTCTACCTGTTGGTTATGGACAATGTCTTTGTGTCCAAGGGACTGGCTGTTCTACCTGTTGGTTATGGATGATGTCTTTGTGTCCAAGAGACTGGCTGTTCTACCTGTTGGTTATGGATGATGTCTTTGTGTCCAAGGGACTGGCTGTTCTACCTGTTGGTTATGTTCCGCGTGGACTCGGTGTGTCCTCTGCGCGCGTCACTCCGGTTAAAGTTGATGTCTTTGTGTCCAAGGGACTGGCTGCTCTACCTGTTGGTTATGGACAATGTCTTTGTGTCCAAGGGATTGGCTGTTCTGCCTGTTGGTTATGGATGATGTCTTTGTGTCCAAGGGACTGGCTGTTCTACCTGTTGGTTATGGGACGATGTCTTTGTGTCCAAGAGACTGGCTGTTCTGCCTGTTGGTTATGGATGATGTCTTTGTGTCCAAGGGACTGGCTGTTCTACCTGTTGGTTATGGACAATGTCTTTGTGTCCAAGGGACTGGCTGTTCTACCTGTTGGTTATGGACAATGTCTTTGTGTCCAAGGGATTGGCTGTTCTGCCTGTTGGTTATGGATGATGTCTTTGTGTCCAAGGGACTGGCTGTTCTACCTGTTGGTTATGGGACGATGTCTTTGTGTCCAAGAGACTGGCTGTTCTGCCTGTTGGTTATGGATGATGTCTTTGTGTCCAAGGGACTGGCTGTTCTACCTGTTGGTTATGGACAATGTCTTTGTGTCCAAGGGACTGGCTGTTCTACCTGTTGGTTATGTTCCGCGTGGACTCGGTGTGTCCTCTGCGCGCGTCACTCCGGTTAAAGTTGATGTCTTTGTGTCCAAGGGACTGGCTGCTCTACCTGTTGGTTATGGACAATGTCTTTGTGTCCAAGGGATTGGCTGTTCTGCCTGTTGGTTATGGATGATGTCTTTGTGTCCAAGGGACTGGCTGTTCTACCTGTTGGTTATGGGACGATGTCTTTGTGTCCAAGAGACTGGCTGTTCTGCCTGTTGGTTATGGATGATGTCTTTGTGTCCAAGGGACTGGCTGTTCTACCTGTTGGTTATGGACAATGTCTTTGTGTCCAAGGGACTGGCTGTTCTACCTGTTGGTTATGGATGATGTCTTTGTGTCCAAGGGACTGGCTGTTCTACCTGTTGGTTATGGATGATGTCTTTGTGTCCAAGGGACTGGCTGTTCTACCTGTTGGTTATGGATGATGTCTTTGTGTCCAAGGGATTGAATGTGGCTGTACTGTTGGGGCTGATAACCCATTTCCCAATACAAGCCACAGAGAAAATACAATACTCTACTACCACTTTTTAAAAGGAGAACGGTGCTCCTTTTGGAGTTGTATTCATTACTTAAGAGATATACAGAGTAGAGAGATCAGTGGAGACAGGGTAGAGAGATTTAACAGACAGAGTAGAGAGATATAACAGACAGGGTAGAGAGATCAGAGGAGACAGAGTAGAGAGATATAACAGACAGAGTAGAGAGATATAACAGACAGAGTAGAGAGATCAGAGGAGACAGAGTAGAGAGATATAACAGACAGAGTAGAGAGATATAACAGACAGGGTAGAGAGATCAGAGGAGACAGAGTAGAGAGATATAACAGACAGGGTAGAGAGATCAGAGGAGACAGAGTAGAGAGATATAACAGACAGAGTAGAGAGATATAACAGACAGGGTAGAGAGATCAGAGGAGACAGAGTAGAGAGATATAACAGACAGAGTAGAGAGATATAACAGACAGAGTAGAGAGATCAGAGGAGACAGAGTAGAGAGATATAACAGACAGAGTAGAGAGATATAACAGACAGGGTAGAGAGATCAGAGGAGACAGAGTAGAGAGATATAACAGACAGGGTAGAGAGATCAGAGGAGACAGAGTAGAGAGATATAACAGACAGAGTAGAGAGATATAACAGACAGAGTAGAGAGATCAGAGGAGACAGAGTAGAGAGATATAACAGACAGAGTAGAGAGATATAACAGACAGAGTAGAGAGATATAACAGACAGAGTAGAGAGATATAACAGACAGAGTAGAGAGATATAACAGACAGAGTAGAGAGATTTAACAGAGAGAGTAGAGAGATATAACAGACAGAGTAGAGAGATATAACAGACAGAGTAGAGAGATATAACAGACAGAGTAGAGAGATATAACAGACAGAGTAGAGAGATATAACAGACAGAGTAGAGAGATTTAACAGAGAGAGTAGAGAGATATACCAGACAGAGTAGAGAGATATAACAGACAGAGTAGAGAGATATAACAGACAGAGTAGAGAGATATAACAGACAGAGTAGAGAGATCAGAGGAGACAGAGTAGAGAGATATAACAGACAGAGTAGAGAGATATAACAGACAGGGTAGAGAGATATAACAGACAGAGTAGAGAGATTTAACAGACAGAGTAGAGAGATATAACAGACAGAGTAGAGAGATATAACAGAGAGAGTAGAGAGATATACCAGACAAAGTAGAGAGATATAACAGACAGAGTAGAGAGATTTAACAGACAGAGTAGAGAGATATAACAGACAGAGTAGAGAGATATAACAGACAGAGTAGAGAGATATAACAGACAGAGTAGAGAGATATAACAGACAGAGTAGAGAGATCAGTAGAGACAGAGTAGAGAGATATAACAGACAGAGTAGAGAGATCAGAGGAGACAGAGTAGAGAGATATAACAGACAGAGTAGAGAGATATAACAGACAGAGTAGAGAGATATAACAGACAGAGTAGAGAGATATAACAGACAGAGTAGAGAGATATACCAGACAGAGTAGAGAGATATAACAGACAGAGTAGAGAGATATACCAGACAGAGTAGAGAGATATAACAGACAGAGTAGAGAGATATAACAGACAGAGTAGAGAGATATAACAGACAGAGTAGAGAGATATACCAGACAGAGTAGAGAGATATAACAGACAGAGTAGAGAGATTTAACAGACAGAGTAGAGAGATATAACATACAGAGTAGAGAGATATAACAGACAGAGTAGAGAGATATAACAGACAGAGTAGAGAGATATAACAGACAGAGTAGAGAGATATAACAGACAGAGTAGAGAGATTTAACAGACAGAGTAGAGAGATCAGTAGAGACAGAGTCGAGAGATATAACAGACAGAGTAGAGAGATATAACAGACAGAGTAGAGAGATATAACAGACAGAGTAGAGAGATTTAACAGACAGAGTAGAGAGATTTAACAGACAAAGTAGAGAGATTTAACAGACAGAGTAGAGAGATTTAACAGACAGAGTAGAGAGATTTAACAGACAGAGTAGAGAGATTTAACAGACAGAGTAGAGAGATATAACAGACAGAGTAGAGAGATTTAACAGACAGAGTAGAGAGATATAACAGACAGAGTAGAGAGATATAACAGACAGAGTAGAGAGATATAACAGACAGAGTAGAGAGATATAACAGACAGAGTAGAGAGATTTAACAGACAGAGTAGAGAGATTTAACAGACAGAGTAGAGAGATATAACAGACAGAGTAGAGAGATATAACAGACAGAGTAGAGAGATTTAACAGACAGAGTAGAGAGATTTAACAGACAGAGTAGAGAGATTTAACAGACAGAGTAGAGAGATTTAACAGACAGAGTAGAGAGATATAACAGACAGAGTAGAGAGATATAACAGACAGAGTAGAGAGATATAACAGACAGAGTAGAGAGATATAACAGACAGAGTAGAGAGATATAACAGACAGAGTAGAGAGATATAACAGACAGAGTAGAGAGATATAACAGACAGAGTAGAGAGATATAACAGACAGAGAATAGAGATATAACAGACAGAGTAGAGAGATATAACAGAGTAGAGAGATTTAACAGACAGAGTAGAGGGACCAGACGTTGGGTGTATATGGTTCCCTTCCAACAGACTCCCTGCCAGTAAACACACTAGATCGCTATCGTGATAAATCATTGGCTTATTCCCCGCGTGACACTCATATACCGTTTCTTGGAAATAATAAACGATTGAAATGTTTAATCACCTGTTATTGTCTTTATATTTCAAGCCATATTGTTGTTGGACTGTTGAACCCATAGTAGAACTGGCCCGAGGGCAATTCTGGCAAATGCCAGATGGGCCGGTCCATCTTTAACTCAGTGGGTCGGTCTAAATTGGGGATTTAGAGCAAAATTATCATTATTATTTGACGAATTATAGGAGCAAAGAGGAAAGAAATGAGATAGTGTGGCTGCCTTGAGGGGGAAAATGGACTGAAATGCCTGGACCGATTTCTGGTCCGAGTCCACTCCAGGCTGCTCTTTCTTAGAAAACATCAACACTGAGAGATTACTGTATCTAGTATATAACTACATTACACCTGTTACTATTACTATGGTGTGTGTGTGTGTGTGTGTGTGTGTGTGTGTGTGTGTGTGTGTGTGTGTGTGTGTGTGTGTGTGTGCGTGCGTGCGTGCGTGCGTGCGTGCGTGCGTGCGTGCGTGCGTGCGTGCGTGCGTGCGTGCGTGTGTGTTTGTATGTATGGTGTGTGATGTATGGTGTGTGTGTGTGTGTATTGTGTGTGTGGTGTGTGTGTGTGTGGTGTGTGGCGTGTGTGTGTGGTGTGTGGTGTGTGTGTATGGTGTGTGTGTATGGTGTGTGTGTATGGTGTGTGTGTGTATGGTGTGTGTGTGTGGTGTGTGTGTGTGTGTGTGTGTGTATGGTGTGTGTGTATGGTGTGTGTGTATGGTGTGTGTGTGTATGGTGTGTGTGTGTATGGTGTGTGTGTGTATGGTGTGTGTGTGTGTGTGTATGGTGTGTGTGTGTGTGTGTATGGTGTGTGGTGTGTGTGTGTGTGTGTGTGTGTGTGTATGGTGTATGGTGCATGGTGTATGGTGTGTGTATGGTGTGTGTGTGTGGTGTGTGTGTGTGTATGGTGTGGTGTGTGGTGTGTGTGTGGTGTGTGGTGTGTGTGTGTATGGTGTGTGTGTGTATGGTGTGTGTGTGTGTGATATACTCTGGTAATAAGTGTGTGGTACTGTAGGTCAACAGGATCGGGGCTCCTTCAGAATCCTTGGTAGAAGTGATGTATTATCATCTCTCAGACGGTGTGACCAGACAGACATTACCAGGACATAACGGCTCACCTTGAGAGATGCCTTGGTAGTGTAACAATGGCGCCGGAGAAGAAGGCAGATGTTTTACGTGTCGCCAACTGATTGTGTTTATCTTGTTCCTTTATTTGGGTTGTTTGTAACTTATTTCTGTAACTTATTTTTGTACATAATGTTTTCGCTACCGTCTCTTATGACCGAAAATATCTTCCGGACATCAGCACTGCGATTACTCACCACGGACTGGCAGAATCCTTTTATTCCCTTTAACGAGTTTGACGAGCCCGATGTGAATGATATACTGCTTCCCCGGGTACAGACCCAGATCCCCGTGATTTGCGTGAAGAGGAGGCGGAGTAAAAGGGGCCAGAGGGCGGGCTGCCTTCTGAGAATTTGTAGGTGATCGAATAAACCCCCACTATCTTTCATTCTGCTAGCAAACGTGCAATCTTTGGACAATAAAATTCGATGACCTACGTGGAAGATTAAACTACCAACGGGACATTCAAAACTGTAATATCTTATGCTTCACGGAGTCGTGGCTGAACGACGACACAGCTGGCTGGTTACATGCTGTACTGGCAGGATAGAACAGCGGTGTCTGGTAAGACAAGGGGCGGCAGACTATGTATTTCTATAAATAACAGCTGGTGCACGATATCTAAGGAAGTCTTGAGCTTTTTCTCGCCTGAGGTAGAGTATCTCATGATAAGCTGTAGACCACACTACCTACCTAGAGAGTTTTCATCTGTATTTTTCGTAGCTGTTTTACATACCACCACAGACTGAGGCTGGCACTAAGACAGCATTGAATGAGCTGTATTCCGCCATAAGCAAACAGGAAAACGCTCACCCAGAGGCGACGCTCCTAGTAGCCGGGGACTTTAATGCAGGGAAACTTAAATCAGTTTTATCAGCATGTTAAATGTGAAACCAGAGGAACAAAAACTCTGGACCACCTTTACTCCACACAGAGAGATGCATACAAAGTTCTCCCTTGCCCTCCATTTGGCAAATCTGACCATAATAGTGCATCGATGACGTCGTCCCCACAGTGACCGTACGTACATACTAGGAGCCATGGATTACAGGCAACATCCGCACAAAGCTAAAGGTTAGAGCTGCCGCTTTCAAGGAGCGGGCCTCTAACCCGGAAGCTTATAAGAAATCCTGCTATGCCCTCCGACGAACCATCAAACAGGCAAAGCATCAGGACTAAGATGGAATCGTACTACACCGTCTCTAACGCTCGTCGGATGTGGCAGGGCTTGCAAACCATTACAGACTACAAAGGGAAGCACAGCCGAGAGCTTCTGTTTTGTTGCCTTACAACCTGGAATTAAAATAGATGTTTTGGGGGTTTGTATCATTTGATTTACACAACATGCCACTTTGAAGATGCAAAATATTTTTTATTGTGTAACAAACAAGAAATAAGACGAGAAACAGAAAACCTGAGCGTGCATAACTATTCACCCCCCAAAGTCAATACTTTGTAGAGCCACCTTTTGCAGCAATTACAGCTGCAAGTCTCTTGGGGTATTTCTCTATAAGCTTGGCACATCTAGCCACTGGGATTTTCACCCATTCTTCAAGACAAAACTGCTCCAGCTCCTTGAAGTTGGATGGGTTCCGCTGGTGTACAGCAATCTTTAAGTCACACCACAGATTCTCAATTGGATTGTTGCAGACTCTGGGGCCTTTCAGAACATGTGTATATATACTGAGATCATGTGACAGATCAAATGACACCTAGATTGCACACAGGTGGACTTTATTTAACTAATTTATGTGACTTCTGAAGGTAATTGGTTGCGCCAGATCTTATTTAAGGGCCTGGGGGTGAATACAAATGCACGCACCACTTTTCCGTTTTTTGTGGAGGGGGATTTTATTGAAACAAGTTCTTTTTTTTCACTTCACCAATTTGGACTATTTTGTGTATGTCCATTACACGAAATCCAAATAAATATCCATTCAAATGACAGGTTGTAATGCAACCACATAGTAATAACGCCAAGGCGGATGAATACTTTTGCAAGGCCCTGTAACCCGCCTAAATGACTACCGACCCGTAGCACTCACGTCTGTAGCCATGAAGAGCTTTGAAAGGCTGGTCATGGCTCACATCAACACCATTATCCAAGAAACCTTAGACCCACTCCAATGTGCACACCGCCCCAACAGATCCACAGATGATGCAATCTCTATTGCACTCCACACTGCCCTTTCACACCTGGACAAAAGGAACACCTACGTGAGAATGCTGTTCATTGACTACGGCTCAACGTTCAACACCATAGGGCCCTTAAAGCTCATCAATAAGCTAAGGACCCTGGGACTGAACACCTTCCTCTGCAACTGGATCCTGGACTTCCTGACGGGCCACTCCCAGGCGATAAGGGTAGGTAACAAAATATCCACCACGCTGATCCTCAACACAGGTGCCCCTCAGGGGTACGTGCTCAGTCCCCTCCTGTACTCCCTGTTCACTCATGACTGCACGGCCAGGCACAACTCCACACCATCATTAAGTTTGCCGATGACACAACAGTGGTAGGGCCTGATCACCGACAATGATGAGACAGGCTATAGGTAGGAGGTCAGAGACCTGATCGTGTGGTGCCAGGACAACAACCTCTCTCTCAACGTGATCAAGACAAAGGAGATGATTGTGGACTACGGGAAAAAGAGGACAGAGCACACGCCCATTCTTATTGACGGGGCTGTAGGTTGAGAGCTTCAAGTTCCTTGGTGTCCACATCACCAACAAACTATCATGGTCCAAACACACCAAGACAGTCGTGAAGAGGGCACGACAAAACCTATTCCCCCTCAGGAGACTGAAAAGATTTGTCATGGGTCCTCAGATCCTCAAAAAAGTTTTTTTAGTATTGTATGGAGTGGTACCAGTATTGTATGGAGTGGTACCAGTATTGTATGGAGTGGTACCAGTATTGTATGGAGTGGTACCAGTATTGTATGGAGTGGTACCAGTATTGTATGGAGTGGTACCAGTATTGTATGGACTGGTACCAGTATTGTATGGACTGGTACCAGTATTGTATGGAGTGGTACCAGTATTGTATGGACTGGTACCAGTATTGTATGGAGTGGTACCAGTATTTTATGGAGTGGTACCAGTATTGTATGGAGTGGTACCAGTATTGTATGGACTGGTACCAGTATTGTATGGAGTGGTACCAGTATTGTATGGAGTGGTACCAGTATTGTATGGAGTGGTACCAGTATTGTATGGAGTGGTACCAGTATTGTATGGACTGGTACCAGTATTGTATGGAGTGGTACCAGTATTGTATGGACTGGTACCAGTATTGTATGGAGTGGTACCAGTATTTTATGGAGTGGTACCAGTATTGTATGGAGTGGTACCAGTATTGTATGGACTGGTACCAGTATTGTATGGAGTGGTACCAGTATTGTATGGAGTGGTACCAGTATTGTATGGAGTGGTACCAGTATTGTATGGAGTGGTACCAGTATTGTATGGAGTGGTACCAGTATTGTATGGACTGGTACCAGTATTGTATGTCTGGGAAACGTAGAGTTGCCATTCGATTCAGCCTCTTGGTTCTGATTTAATATATTGAATGATACCGATTGACACACATCGGAACTCAGGTTTGGCGAGCTTGGCCTTGTGAATATTCTTCGCCAAGTTGGGCCTCGGGTTTCTGAGTCTTTTGCTTGGCTTTGACCATAGTTCCAGATACAGAACAGCTCCAGAAGACCCGTGCCAAAAAAATGAGAAAGCGTTGCATGGGTCTGAAACATTGTACTTGTTGATTCCCACACACACACAAACTTCTAAATATTTACGTTACATATCTTTAGCAACAAGGGGGTGGATTACACGGCTGAGACAGCACACCTACCTACGCTGAGAGTAGCAACAAGGGGGAAGATTACACGGCTGAGACAGCACACCTACCTACGCTGAGAGTAGCAACAAGGGGGTGGATTACACGGCTGAGACAGCACACCTACCTACGCTGAGAGTAGCAACAAGGGGGTGGATTACACGGCTGAGACAGCACACCTACCTACGCTGAGAGTAGCAACAAGGGGGTGGATTACACGGCTGAGACAGCACACCTACCTACGCTGAGAGTAGCAACAAGGGGGTGGATTACACGGCTGAGACAGCACACCTACCTACGCTGAGAGTAGCAACAAGGGGGTGGATTACACGGCTGAGACAGCACACCTACCTACGCTGAGAGTAGCAACAAGGGGGTGGATTACACGGCTGAGACAGCACACCTACCTACGCTGAGAGTAGCAACAAGGGGGTGGATTACACGGCTGAGACAGCACACCTACCTACGCTGAGAGTAGCAACACGTTCTAATGCTGCAGTGGCTTTTACACTAGCTTTATGTATTTTGCTTTACTTTACTTTTTGAATTTTGCTTTACTTTAAGTGTATTTTGCATTACTTTACTTTAAATGTGTTTTACTTTACTTTACTTTACTTTAAGTGTATTTTACTATACTTTACTTTAAGTGTATTTTGCTTTACTTTACTTTGTGTATTTTGCTTTACTTTACTTTGTGTATTTTGCTTTACTGTAAGTGTATTTTGCATTACTTTACTTTAAATGTATTTTACTTTACTTTACTTTAAATGTATTTTACTTTACTTTCCTTTAAGTGTATTTTGCATTACTTTACTTTACTTTACTTTAAATGTATTTTGCTTGACTTTACTTTTTTTATGTGTATTTTGCTTTACTTTCAGTGTATTTTTCTTTACTTTGTGTATTTTGCTTTACTTTAGGTGTCTTTTACACACAGATTGTACAGCTACCAGCCTTGCAGGATTCTGCAGTGCTGCTTACTAAGCATTCAGCTTGTGTCACAGTGATACACAGATACTAAATAGCTAAACTACTATCTCTAGTTTTATTGCAGGACACTTGCCAGATGTAATGTTTGTGTTCCTGACTTTTGCCACCCCACCAGCTCCTGCTGAGACATCAGCTCTCCACACCACTGAGAGGAAATACCACACGTAGACAATCTACCTGGGATTCATGTATGTTCTTCCTCTTTGACGAGAGAGAGAGAGAGAGAGAGAGAGAGAGAGAGAGAGAGAGAGAGAGAGAGAGAGAGAGAGAGAGAGAGAGGTAGCAGCATTGGCAAGACTCCATTATTTACTTTGCAGTATATATCTGACATAGATTCTAAGGACACTGTGTACCAGGGAGGGGGAGGGAGGAAGAGAGATAGAGAGAGAGAGGGAGGGAGGGAGAGAGAGAGATAGAAAGGGAGAGGGAGGGAGGGAGGGAGGGAGGGAGGGAGGGAGGGAGGGAGGGAGGGAGGGAGGGAGGGAGGGAGGGAGGGAGATAGGGGGAGGGAGGGAGGGAGGGAGGGAGATAGAGATAGTGAGAGGGAGAGGGAGAGGGAGGGAGGGAGGGAGGGAGGGAGGGAGGGAGGGAGGGAGGGAGGGAGGGAGGGAGGGAGGGAGGGAGGGAGGGAGGGAGGGAGGGAGGGAGGGAGGGAGGGGGGGGGGGGAGGGAGGGAGATAAAGATAGTGAGAGAGGGAGAGGGAGAGGGATAGGGGGGGAGGGAGGACGATAGAGAGAGAGAGAGAGAGAGAGAAAGAGGGGGGGAGGGAAAGAGAGCGAGAGTGAGAGGGAGAGAGAGAGATATAAAGGGAGAAGGAGGGAGGGAGGGAGGGAGATAGAGATAGTGAGAGAGAGAGAAAAGGGGAGAGGGGGAGGGAGGGAGGGAGATAGTGAGAGAGAGAGAGAAAGGGAGGGAGGGAGGGAGGGAGGGAGGGAGGGAGGGAGGGAGGGAGGGAGGGAGGAAGGGAGGAAGGGAGGGAGGGAGGGAGGGAGGGAGGGAGGGAGGGAGGGAGAGAAAGGGATAGGGAGGGCAAGAGAAAGGGAGAGGGAGGGCAAGAGAGAGGGCGAGAGAGAGAGGGAGAGAGAGTGAGAGACAGTGAGAGAGAGTGAGAGACAGTGAGAGAGAGTGAGAGTGAGAGTGAGAGATAAAGAGTGAGAGTATGAGACAGAGAGAGAGAGAGAGAGAGAGAGAGATAATTCCCTGTGAATACCTTAGTTCAACTCAGAAATAATGCCTGGTGATTGTGCAATCCAGATTCCTACAGATGTCAAGACTTCCTGTAGTGAAAGGAGTCAATTGTGAGTTTATCATTTATCAGAACCGTAGCAGCTCTCGAGACGGGTTCAGACTCACTTCAGGAAGCCAAACAGGAGAAATTGTACATTTGTACTCTACTTGTTGAACTGAGGTGGGTGTGGACTTGGCAGCCCCTTGACACATTGTATTCTACACTGTGAACTAAGAGGGAGGTAGGTTTGGCAGCCCCTTGACACATTGTATTCTACACCGTGAACTAAGATGGAGGTATGCTTGGCCGCCCCTTGACACATTGTATTCTACACCGTGAACTAAGATGGAGGTATGCTTGGCAGCCCCTTGACACATTGTATTCTACACTGTGAACTAAGATGGAGGTATGCTTGGCAGCCCCTTGACACATTGTATTCTACACTGTGAACTAAGATGGAGGTATGCTTGGCAGCCCCTTGACACATTGTATTCTACACTGTGAACTAAGATGGAGGTATGCTTGGCAGCCCCTTGACACATTGTATTCTACACTGTGAACTAAGATGGAGGTATGCTTGGCAGCCCCTTGACACATTGTATTCTACACTGTGAACTAAGATGGAGGTATGCTTGGCAGCCCCTTGACACATTGTATTCTACACTGTGAACTAAGATGGAGGTATGCTTGGCAGCCCCTTGACACATTGTATTCTACACCGTGAACTAAGATGGAGGTATGCTTGGCTCGCTCGTGACAGCGCTCTAATTTGTCTGAGGTAGGGGGCCAGAAAAAATCAGGTGTTCGTCCCAAATTTCCCATTTACCGTGCCTTCAAAAAGCATTCACATCCGTTGACTTTTTCCACATTTTTATTGTGTTACAACATTCATTTAAAATGGATTAAATTGAGATTTTGTCTCACTGGCCTACCCCAATACCTCATCATGTCAAAGTGGAATTATGTATTTTTTTAATATTTATTTTATTTTACAAATGAATAAAAAATTAAAAGCTGAAATGTCTTGAGTCAATAAGTATTCAACCCCTTTGTTCTGACAAACCTAAATAAGTTCAGGAGTAAAAATGTGCTTAAGAAGTCACATAATAAGTTTAATTGGCTCACTGTGTGTAATAAAAGTGTTTAACAGGATTTTTGAATGACTACCTCATCTCTGTACTCCACACATACAATTACCTGTAAGGTCCTTCAGTCGAGCAGTGAATTTCAAACACAGATTCAACCACAAAGACCAGGGAGGTTTTCCAATGTCTCACAAAGAAGGGCACCCATTGGTAGATTTAAAAAATCCTTTGAGCATGGTGAAGTTATTAATTACACTTTGGATGGTGTATGAATACACCCAGTCACTATAAAGATAAAGGCATCCTAAGTTAGTTGCCTGAGAGGAAGGAAACTGCTCTGGGAAGTCACCATGAGGCCGATGGTGTCACGCCCTGGCCTTAGTATTCTTTGTTTCCTTTATTATTTTAGTTAGGTCAGGGTGTGACATGGGGAATGTATGTGTTTTTGTATTGTCTAGGGTGGTTGTATGGTTTAGGGGGTTAAGTAGAGTAGATGGGTTTGTGTTTAGTGTAGGTGTCTAGCTGTGTCTATGGTTGCCTGAATGGTTCTCAATCAGAGACAGATGTCATTTATTGTCTCTGATTGGGAGCCATATTTAAGACAGCCATAGGCACTAGGTGATTGTGGGTAATTGTCTATGTTCTATGTTCTATGTTCTATGTTGCACTTAGTTCGGTTTAGCTTCACGATCGTTTGTTTTGTTCATTTTGTAAGTGTTTGTTTTTTCCCTTCATTAAAAGAAGATGTATTTTCCACACGCTGCGTTTTGGTCCTCTCTTCCACGTCAAGACGATCGTGACAGATGGTGGCTTTATAACAGTTGCAGAGTTTGATAACTGTGATAAGAAAAAACGGAGGATGGATCAACAACATTGTAGTTACACCACACTACTAACCTAAATGACAAAGTGAAAAGAAGGAAGGCTGTACAGAATAAAACATATCTCAAAACATGCAGTCTGTTTGCAATAAGGCACTAAAGCATTAATTGCAAAAACAAATGTGTCAAATAAATGTATTTTACATCCTGAATACAAAGCGTTATGTTTGGAGCCAATCACTGAACACTAGAAATACTTTGTGTATTATGGTTTTGGGGTCACAGGTCACAGGTCAGTTTTGGTGACATCATTCACAATGTTCCTGGCATTATCTGTTGTGATAGGGATTCTTTTTATTTAACCTTTATTTAACTAGGCAAGTCAGTTAAGAAAAAAATCTTATTTTCAATGACGGCCTACCGGGGAACAGTGGGTTAACTGCCTTGTTCAGGGGCAGAACGAACGATTTTTAACTTGTCAGCTCGGGGGATTTGATCTAGCAACCTTTCAGTTACTAGTCCAACGATCTACTTTATTAACCAGAGCTGATACAGCGTGAGGGAGAGCAGGGGGAGAAGGGGCCTTGATGGGGAGAACAGGGGGAGGAGGGGCCTTGAGAGGGAGAGCAGGGGGAGAAGGGGCCTTGATGGGGAGAACAGGGGGAGGAGGGGCCTTGAGAGGGAGAGCAGGGGGGGGAGGGGCCTTGAGAGGGAGAGCAAGTGGAGGAGGGGCCTTGAGAGGGAGAGCAGGGGGAGGAGGGGCCTTGAGAGGGAGAGCAGGGGGAGGAGGGGCCTTGATGGGGAGAACAGGGGGAGGAGGGGCCTTGAGAGGGAGAGCAGGGGGAGGTGGGGCCTTGAGAGGGAGAGCAGGTGGAGGAGGGGCCTTGAGAGGGAGAGTAGGGGGAGGAAGGGCCTTGAGAGGGAGAGCAGGGGGAGGAGGGGCCTTGAGAGGGAGAGTAGGGGGAGGAGGGGCCTTGAGAGGGAGAGCAGGGGGAGGAGGGGCCTTGAGAGGGAGAGTAGGGGGAGGAGGGGCCTTGAGAGGGAGAGCAGGGGGAGGAGGGGCCTTGAGAGGGAGAGTAGGGGGAGGAGGGGCCTTGAGAGGGAGAGCAGGCGGAGGAGGGGCCTTGAGAGGGAGAGCAGGTGGAGGAGGGGCCTTGAGAGGGAGAGCAGGTGGAGGAGGGGCCTTGAGAGGGAGAGCAGGTGGAGGAGGGGCCTTGAGAGGGAGAGCAGGGGGAGGAGGGGCCTTGATAGGGAGAGCAGGCGGAGGAGGGGCCTTGAGAGGGAGAGCAGGGGGAGGAGGGGCCTTGAGAGGGAGAGCAGGTGGAGGAGGGGCCTTGAGAGGGAGAGCAGGGGGAGGAGGGGCCTTGAGAGGGAGAGCAGAGGGAGGAGGGGCCTTGATAGGGAGAGCAGGCGGAGGAGGGGCCTTGAGAGGGAGAGCAGGGGGAGGAGGGGCCTTGAGAGGGAGAGCAGGTGGAGGAGGGGCCTTGAGAGGGAGAGCAGGGGGAGGAGGGGCCTTGATAGGGAGAGCAGGGGGAGGAGGGGCCTTGAGAGGGAGAGCAGGGGGAGGAGGGGCCTTGATAGGGAGAGCAGGCGGAGGAGGGGCCTTGAGAGGGAGAGCAGGGGGAGGAGGGGCCTTGATAGGGAGAGCAGGCGGAGGAGGGGCCTTGAGAGGGAGAGCAGGGGGAGGAGGGGCCTTGAGAGGGAGAGCAGGGGGAGGAGGGGCCTTGAGAGGGAGAGCAGGTGAGTGAGGAAGGAGGGAGAGGTGTGTGTACTGTGAGTGAGGAGGGAAGGAGGGAGAGGCGTGTGTACTGTGAGTGAGGAGGGAGGGAGAGGTGTGTGTACTGTGAGTGAGGAGGGAGGGAGAGAGAGGCGTGTGTACTGTGAGTGAGGAGGGAGGGAGGGGCGTGTGTACTGTGAGTGAGGAGGGAGGGAGGGGCGTGTGTACTGTGAGTGAGGAGGGAGGGGAGAGGCGTATGTACTGTGAGTGAGGAGGGAGGGAGAGGCGTGTGTACTGTGAGTGAGGAGGGAGGGAGAGGCGTGTGTACTGTGAGTGAGGAGTGAGGGAGAGGCGTGTGTACTGTGAGTGAGGAGGGAGGGAGGGGCGTGTGTATTGTGAGTGAGGAGGGAGGGAGGGAGAGGCGTGTGTACTGTGAGTGAGGAGTGAGGGAGAGGTGTGTGTACTGTGAGTGAGGAGGGAGGGAGAGGTGTGTGTACTGTGAGTGAGGAGGGAGGGAGAGAGAGGCATGTGTACTGTGAGTGAGGAGGGAGGGAGGGGCGTGTGTACTGTGAGTGAGGAGGGAGGGAGGGGCGTGTGTACTGTGAGTGAGGAGGGAGGGGAGAGGTGTGTGTACTGTGAGTGAGGAGGGAGGGAGGGGCGTGTGTACTGTGAGTGAGGAGGGAGGGAGGGGCGTGTGTACTGTGAGTGAGGAGGGAGGGAGGGGCGTGTGTACTGTGAGTGAGGAGGGAGGGGAGAGGCGTGTGTACTGTGAGTGAGGAGGGAGGGAGAGGCGTGTGTACTGTGAGTGAGGAGGGAGGGAGAGGCGTGTGTACTGTGAGTGAGGGGAGGGAGGGAGAGGCGTGTGTACTGTGAGTGAGGAGGGAGGGAGAGGCGTGTGTACTGTGAGTGAGGAGGGAGGGAGGGAGAGGCGTGTTTACTGTGAGTGAGGAGGGAGGGAGAGGCGTGTGTACTGTGAGTGAGGAGGGAGGGAGGGAGAGGCGTGTGTACTGTGAGTGAGGAGGGAGGGAGGGACAGGCCTGTGTACTGTGAGTGAGGGGGGAGGGAGGGACAGGCCTGTGTACTGTGAGTGAGGGGGGAGGGAGAGGTGTGTGTACTGTGAGTGAGGAGGGAGGGAGAGAGAGGCGTGTGTACTGTGAGTGAGGAGGGAGGGAGGGGCGTGTGTACTGTGAGTGAGGAGGGAGGGAGGGGCGTGTGTACTGTGAGTGAGGAGGGAGGGGAGAGGCGTGTGTACTGTGAGTGAGGAGGGAGGGAGAGGCGTGTGTACTGTGAGTGAGGAGGGAGGGAGAGGCGTGTGTACTGTGAGTGAGGAGGGAGGGGCGTGTGTACTGTGAGTGAGGAGGGAGGGAGGGAGAGGCGTGTGTACTGTGAGTGAGGAGGGAGGGAGGGGCGTGTGTACTGTGAGTGAGGAGGGAGGGGAGAGGCGTGTGTACTGTGAGTGAGGAGGGAGGGAGAGGCGTGTGTACTGTGAGTGAGGAGGGAGGGAGAGGCGTGTGTACTGTGAGTGAGGGGAGGGAGGGAGAGGCGTGTGTACTGTGAGTGAGGAGGGAGGGAGAAGCGTGTGTACTGTGAGTGAGGAGGGAGGGAGGGAGAGGCGTGTGTACTGTGAGTGAGGAGTGAGGGAGAGGCGTGTGTACTGTGAGTGAGGAAGGAGGGAGGGAGAGGCGTGTGTACTGTGAGTGAGGAGGGAGGGAGGGACAGGCCTGTGTACTGTGAGTGAGGGGGGAGGGAGGGACATGCCTGTGTACTGTGAGTGAGGGGGGAGGGAGAGGTGTGTGTACTGTGAGTGAGGAGGGAGGGAGAGAGAGGCGTGTGTACTGTGAGTGAGGAGGGAGGGAGGGGCGTGTGTACTGTGAGTGAGGAGGGAGGGAGAGGTGTGTGTACTGTGAGTGAGGAGGGAGGGAGGGAGAGGTGTGTGTACTGTGAGTGAGGAGGGAGGGAGAGGTGTGTGTACTGTGAGTGAGGAGGGAGGGAGAGAGAGGCGTGTGTACTGTGAGTGAGGAGGGAGGGAGGGGCGTGTGTAAATAGCAGCCTAGCTGTTGGCTCTTGTTCGTTGTAGCCCATACCAGTCATTTAACTTGTATTTACATCATTTTAATTCCATCTTCCATTGACTAGATCATCTTCTCATCTTGCGTTGCCACGGAGACTCTCTGACCGTAACGACACTTCGAGGACTTGTGATTGGCCGACAGTAACAGCAAGCTAGACGCGCCACTCTAAACAGGCTGTTCTCGCTGAGCAGTGGAGTACACACCTGTATCGTTTAATCCACCACTCTCTGTCCGTCGTCGTTGTAATCAACTGTGAAGCCAAAATGTTCCCCAACTGGAGATTTAACCGATGATGGAGGATCTTCCTGGTTTACAGACTCCCCACCACTCACCATCTACAGACTCCTCACCACTCACCATCTACAGACTCCTCACCACTCACCATCTACAGACTCCTCACCACTCACCATCTACAGACTCCCCACCTCTCACCATCTACAGACTCCTCACCTCTCACCATCTACAGACTCCTCACCACTCACCATCTACAGACTCCCCACCACTCACCATCTACAGACTCCTCACCACTCACCATCTACAGACTCCTCACCACTCACCATCTACAGACTCCTCACCACTCACCATCTACAGACTCCCCACCTCTCACCATCTACAGACTCCTCACCACTCACCATCTACAGACTCCTCACCACTCACCATCTACAGACTCCTCACCACTCACCATCTACAGACTCCTCACCACTCACCATCTACAGACTCCCCACCTCTCACCATCTACAGACTCCTCACCACTCACCATCTACAGACTCCCCACCACTCACCATCTACAGACTCCTCACCACTCACCATCTACAGACTCCCCACCACTCACCATCTACAGACTCCCCACCATCTACAGACTCCCCACCACTCACCATCTACAGACTGCTCACCATCTACAGACTCCCCACCACTCACCATCTACAGACTCCTCACCACTCACCATCTACAGACTCCTCACCATCTACAGACTCCCCACCACTCACCATCTACAGACTCCTCACCATCTACAGACTCCCCACCACTCACCATCTACAGACTCCTCACCACTCACCATCTACAGACTCCTCACCATCTACAGACTCCCCACCACTCACCATCTACAGACTCCCCACCACTCACCATCTACAGACTCCTCACCACTCACCATCTACAGACTCCTCACCACTCACCATCTACAGACTCCCCACCATCTACAGACTCCCCACCTCTCACCATCTACAGACTCCCCACCACTCACCATCTACAGACTCCTCACCATCTACAGACTCCCCACCACTCACCATCTACAGACTCCCCACCACTCACCATCTACAGACTCCCCACCTCTCACCATCTACAGACTCCCCACCACTCACCATCTACAGACTCCTCACCACTCATCATCTACAGACTCCTCACCACTCACCATCTACAGACTCCTCACCACTCACCATCTACAGACTCCCCACCACTCACCATCTACAGACTCCTCACCATCTACAGACTCCTCACCACTCACCATCTACAGACTCCTCACCATCTACAGACTCCTCACCACTCACCATCTACAGACTCCCCACCACTCACCATCTACAGACTCCTCACCATCTACAGACTCCCCACCACTCACCATCTACAGACTCCCCACCACTCACCATCTACAGACTCCTCACCATCTACAGACTCCTCACCACTCACCATCTACAGACTCCCCACCTCTCACCATCTACAGACTCCCCACCACTCACCATCTACAGACTCCTCACCATCTACAGACTCCTCACCATCTACAGACTCCTCACCACTCACCATCTACAGACTCCCCACCACTCACCATCTACGGAGATCTCACCATCTACAGAGATCTCACCATCTACAGAGATCTCACCATCTACAGAGATCTCACCATCTACAGAGATCCCACCACTCACCATCTACAGAGATCTCACCATCTACAGAGATCTCACCATCTACAGAGTTCCCGGCTGCACCTCAGAAAACGATAGTTTGAAATCTACCAGTTAAGATTAGAGTTTTGATCGCAATGTGCCTAAAGGCTTTATTTATGTTAATGGTATATACCAAAATATTTTTTTTCAGCTCAGAATTACTCGTGAGGTAACGGCATACAGGAAGTGTTGTCAATAGCCTATAGGTCTAGTGTTTAAATGTTGTTTGTTTTTATTTAAGGTTTACAATGTGGACCGAACCGAGGTCCCTGTACTAAACTAAGAAGACATGTGTCCTTTACAGCCCTCTACCGATTACCACTCGTCATATCCAGGCTGTAGAACAACCGGCCGTGATTGGGTGTCCCACAGGGCGGCACACAATTGTCCCAGCGTTGTCCGGGTCATTGTAAATAAACTTTTGTATTTGTTCTGCCTAGTTAAATATAATAAATAAAAAATATTTTAAAGCGTGGTGGTGGTTGCATTATGTTATGGGTATGCTTGTCTTCATCAAGGACTAGGGAGTTTTTTAGGATAACAATAACTGTCATAGAGCTAAGCACAGACAGAGTCCTGGAGGAAAACCTGGTTCAGTCTGCTTTTCACCAGACACTGGGAGATGAATTCACCTTTCAGCAGGACAACACCATACAACACGTCAAATAAACACTGGTGTTGCTTACCAACACAACATTGAATGTTCCTGAGAGTCCTAGTTACAGTTTTGACTTAAAATCTACTTGAAAATCTGTGTCAAGACTTGAAAATGGCTGTCAAGCAACGATCAACATTACCTGGTCTTATCTAGTTAAATAATTTTTTTTATAATATGCAAATATTGTGCAATCCAGGTGTGTAAAGCTCTTAGAGACTTACCCAGAAAGACTCACAGCTGTAAATCACTGCCAAAGCTGCTTCTACAAACTATTGACTCAGGGGTGTGAATACTTAATGTTTGTAAATGAGACATTTCTGTATTTCATTTTCAATAAATTTGCAAACATTTCTTTAAAACATGTTTTCACTTTAGTCATAATGTTTTAAACAATTTAATCCATGTTGAATTCAGGCTGTAACACAACAAAATGTGGAATAAGTTAAAGGGTATGAATACTTTCCGAAGGCTCTGTATCAACATAATGTATCAACATCAGTGGGATCGGTTCTGAGCGACCGGAGACTCTTGGACTCTATTTATCTCAGTCGTATGTTTACTCTCCCAGAGGAGACTTGGATGAATCCCAAATGACTCCATAGTCCTTCTACAGGGCATTACTTTAGACCAGAGCCTTATGGGAAATAGGGTACACTTTGTTTAATTCAGGACCTGATCAAATCAAATCAAATGCTATTGGTCACGTACACATGGTTAGCAGATGTTAATGCGAGTGTAGCGAAATGCTTGTGCTTCTAGTTCCGACCGTGCAGAACTATCTAACAAGTAATCTAACAATGTCACAACAACTACCTAATACACACAAGTGTAAAGGAATGAATAAGAATATGTACTTATAAATATATGGATGAGCGATGGCAGAACGGCATAGGCAAGATGCAGTAAATGGTATAGAGTACAGTGTGTACATATGAGATGAGTAATGTAGGGTATGTAAACATTATATTAAGTGGCATTGTTAAAAGTGGCTAGTGATACATTTATTACATCCAATTTTTTATTATTAAGTGGCTAGAGATGAGTCAGTATGTTGGCAGCAGCCTCTCTGAGTTAGTGATGGCTGTTTAACAGTCTGATGGCCTTGAGATAGAAGCTGTTTTTCAGTCTCTCGGTCCCTGCTTTGATGCACCTGTACTGACCTCGCCTTCTGGATGATAGCGGGGTGAACAGGCAGTGGCTCAGGTGGTTGTTGTCCTTGATGATCTTCATGGCCTTCCTGTGACATCGGGTGGTGTAGGTGTCCTGGAGGGCAGGTAGTTTGCCCCCGGTGATGCGTTGTGCAGACCTCACTACCCTCTGGAGAGCCTTACGGTTGTGGGCGGAGCAGTTGCCGTACCAGGCGGTGATACAGCCCGACAGGATGCTCTCGATTGTGCATCTGTAAAAGTTTGTGAGGGTTTTAGGTGACAAGCCGAATTTCTTCAGCCTCCCTACCACTTCTTCACCACGCTGTCTGTGTGGGTGGACTATTTCAGTTTGTCCGTGATGTGTACGCCGAGGAACTTAAAACTTTCCTTCTTCTCCACTGCGGCCCCGTCGATGTGGATAGGGGGGTGCTCCCTCTGCTGTTTCCTGAAGTCCACGATCATCTCCTTTGTTTTTTTGACGTTGAGTGGTTATTTTCCTGACACCACACTCACCTCCTCCCTGTAGGCCGTCTCGTCGTTGTTGGTAATCAAGCCTACCACTGTAGTGTCGTCTGCAAACTTGATGATTGAGTTGGAGGCGTGCATGGCCACGCAGTCATGGGTGAACAGGGAGTACAGGAGAGGGCTCAGAATGCACCCTTGTGGGGCCCCAGTGTTGAGGATCAGCGGGGTGGAGATGTTGTTACCTACCCTCACCACCTGGGGGCGGCCCGTCAGGAAGTCCAGGACCCAGTTGCACAGGGCGGGGTCGAGACCCAGGGTCTCGAGCTTGATGACGAGTTTGGAGGGTACTATGGTGTTAAATGCTGAGCTGTAATCGATGAACAGCATTCTCACATGGGTATTCCTCTTGTCCAGATGGGTTAGGGCAGTGTGCAGTGTGGTTGCGATTGCGTCGTCTGTGGACCTATTGTGTCGGTAAGCAAATTGGAGTGGGTCTAGGGTGTCCGGTAGGGTGGAGGTGATATGGTCCTTGACTAGTCTCTCAAAGCACTTCATGATGACGGAAGTGAGTGCTACGGGGCGGTAGTCGTTTAGCTCAGTTACCTTAGCTTTCTTGGGAACAGGAACAATGGTGGCCCTCTTGAAGCATGTGGGAACAGCAGACTGGGATAAGGATTGATTGAATATGTCCGTAAACACACCAGCCAGCTGGTCTGCACGTGCTCTGACGACACGGCCGATCTGTTACAACCAATGAGCCACGGGTTCAATGCCGTGTCTATTGAAAAACGCTTAGCAGCAAACACGTGTTGGACACATCTAGAAGGTTCTGTTTCTAAATAACTGACTGGATGAATACATGATGGAACCGTCCCCAAAGCCATATACAGAGATCATCCGTCGCCCTGGACAGCAGACGAGTCTCAACGGACCAACGCAGAGTCGTTCACCGACATCAGGAAGAGAAAACGTGTAGAGGGTCAGCGAATTGGGACCGGGCCGTGTTGGTCCGCTTGAGCCTGGGCCAGAATCTGGATGTCTCACAGGTCCTTTCTACTGCATCGCCAAACAGAAACACATGTCTGTGTGGTAATGTGTGTGTTAATGTGCGTGTGTGTGTGTGTGTGTGTGTGTGTGTGTGTGTGTGTGTGTGTGTGTATCAAGCATTTCATAAATCACAAATCACGTTTCACACAAATGTGAACGATATCCCTCTTGGGTTGTAGTATTTATCTCTCCATCATGCTCTCTTACACACACACACACACACACACACACACACACACACACACACACACACACACACACACACACACACACACACAAACACACACACACACACACACACACACACACACACACACACACACACACACACACACACACACACACACCATGATTTTATTGGATGGTCTTACACGGAGACTGTGGTGAAGGACCAGACTGTGGTGAAGGACCAGACTGTGGTGAAGGACCAGACTGACTCTCTTAGACCAGACAGACTGTGGTGAAGGACCAGACTGTGGTGAAGGACCAGACTGTGGTGAAGGTCCAGACTGTGGTGAAGGACCAGACTGTGGTGAAGGTCCAGACGGTGGTGAAGTACCAGTCAGACTGTGGTGAAGTACCAGTCAGACTGTGGTGAAGGACCAGACTGTGGTGAAGGACCAGACTGTGGTGAAGGACCAGACTGTGGTGAAGGTCCAGACGGTGGTGAAGGACCAGTCAGACTGTGGTGAAGTACCAGACTGTGGTGAAGGACCAGACTGGTGAAGGACCAGCCTGTGGTGAAGAACCAGACTGTGGTGAAGGACCAGACTGTGGTGAAAGACCAGACTGTGGTGAAGGTCCAGACGGTGGTGAAGAACCAGTCAGACTATGGTGAAGAACCAGTCAGACTGTGGTGAAGGACCAGACTGCGGTGAAGGACCAGACTGTGGTGAAGGACCAGACTGCAGTGAAGGACCAGACTGCGGTGAAGGACCAGACTGTGGTGAAGGACCAGACTGCGGTGAAGGACCAGACTGTGGTGAATGACCAGACTGTGGTGAAGGACCAGACTGTGGTGAAGGACCAGACTGTGGTGAAGAACCAGTCAGACTGTGGTGAAGGCCCAGACTGTGGTGAAGGCCCAGACTGCGGTGAAGGACCAGACTGTGGTGAAGGACCAGACTGCGGTGAAACCAGACTGCGGTGAAGGACCAGACTGTGGTGAAGGACCAGACTGTGGTGAAGGACCAGACTGTGGTGAAGGACCAGACTGTAGTGAAGGACCAGACTGTGGTGAAGGACCAGACTGTGGTGAAGGACCAGACTCTGGTGAAGGACCAGACTCTGGTGAAGGACCAGACAGACTGTCGTGAAACCAGACTGTGGTGAAGCACCAGACAGACTGTGGTGAAGGACCAGACTGCGGTGAAGGACCAGACTGTGGTGAAGGACCAGACAGACTCTCTTAGCCTCCTTTTTCTGAACCAATTTATGATTTGATGTGTGCTCTGGGTTTAACACACAGTGTACCAGGGGAGAGATGGGAGAGGGTACCACTTACACAGCCAAGTTTTAAGTTTTATTGTCACACGCACAAGTACAATGAAATACCTTTCTGCGCAATATCTTTCCCAATAATTCAGTAATCCATGTAGTAATCCATGTTCCTCCATGTTCCACTGACTCGCACGAACTAGCCGGAGGTTGCGCAAGAGCCGTTTCGCAACGTTGGTAAACAGTAGTGTTCAGCTGACGAAGAACACTACTAGTTGTTATTAGTATAGACAGGTTGGTTGCTCAGCAACACATCTGACCCGTGAGCCACTACGGAGCCATAACAGACAGGGTTGGCCGAGATTGTCGACAACATGTAGTAAGCTATATTTTGTCTCCAATGTTGTGTTTCTGCCTATCCATGTAGTAGACGCAGACTCGGTCTCAACTTATTAAGTCTTTACTGAAGACTCATCTCTTTAGTAGGTCCTATGATCAGTGATCAGTGCGTTTTAGACTTTTGTTCCATATTTGGCCTGATCTGGTACCTCTCGTGGGATCTGGTACCTCTCGTGGGATCTGGTACCTCTCACGGGATTTGGTACCTCTCACGGGATCTGGTACCTCTCATGGGATCTGGTACCTCTCACGGGATCTGGTACCTCTCACGGGATCTGGTACCTCTCACGGGATCTGGTACCTCTCACGGGATCTGGTACCTCTCACGGGATCTGGTACCTCTCATGGGATCTGGTACCTCTATTGGGATCTGGTACCTCTATTGGGATCTGGTACCTCTCATGGGATCTGGTACCTCTCATGGGATCTGGTACCTCTCATGGGATCTGGTACCTCTCATGGGATCTGGTACCTCTATTGGGATCTGGTACCTCTATTGAGATCTGGTACCTCTATTGAGATCTGGTACCTCTCATGGGATCTTTTACCTCTCATGGGATCTGGTACCTCTCATGGGATCTGGTACCTTTCATGGGATCTGGTACCTTTCATGGGATCTGATACCTCTATTGGGATCTGGTACCTCTCGTGGGATCTGGTACCTCTCGTTGGATCTGGTACCTCTATTGGGATCTGGTACCTCTCTTGGGATCTGGTACCTCTCATGGGATCTGGTACCTCTCATGGCATCTGGTACCTCTCATGGCATCTGGTACATCTCACGGGATCTGGTACCTCTCACGGGATCTGGTACCTCTCACTGGATCGGGTACCTCTCACGGGATCTGGTACCTCTCACGGGATCTGGTACCTCTCACTGGATCTGGTACCTCTCATAGGATCTGGTAACTCTCATGGGATGAAAAATATTTTTGTTGCTATGTACAAATTCTAATAAAAGATGTTTCAAAGTTAATTTGAGTTACCTTTTGGAAAAAATTGTGTTTGACCAGATATAACGTTATTTTACAGTAAACAAATTGACAACAGACGTTCAGAACGATTATAGAGAATAACATTTAACAAGCACAGCACTTACACAAATGACTGATGATTGGTTGAGAGAAATTGATATTAAAAAGATTGTGTTGGGGGGCTGTTTTGTTAGACTTCTGTGCGGCTTTTGACGTTATCGATCATAGTCTGCTGATGGAAAAAAGTTATGTGTTATGGTTATACACCCCCTGCTACATGGGGCTCCAGAGTGGTGCAGCCAGCGGTCTAAAGCACTACATCTCAGACCCTGGTTCGATTCCAGGCTGTATCACAACCGGCCATGATTGGAGTCCCACAGGGCGGCGCACAATTGGCCCAGCGTCATCCGGTGTAGGCCATAATTGTAAAATAATAAACCTGATGAGGACAGAGGGCGCTGTTTTCACTTTGGGGGAAAATCGTGCCCAATTTAAACGACCTCGTACTCAATTCTTGCACCTACAATATGCATATTATTATTACTATTGGATAGAAAACACTCTCTAGTTTCTAAAACCGTTTGAATTTTGTCTGCGGTAAAACAGAACTCATTTGGCAGCACACTTTCTGACCAGGAAGTGGAAAGTCTGAAATCGATGTTCTGTTCAAGGACCTGCCTATAAATGGGCATGATACGTATGACTATACGTGCACGTCATACACCTTCCCCTAGATGTCAAGAGGAAGTGAGAGAAGAAATGAGTTGATTATCTCGGTCTGAGATGGAAAGAAACCTCTTGGAACGACGTGTCCTCCATTTTCTGTTTTCTGCAAGGCGCATGGAGGGACCTGTTATTGCCTTCTGATAAAACTGTCATTATAGGCGAATACTATCTCTGGCTTTGATTTTATTTGATACATGTCACAATATCATCGTAAAGTATGTTTTTTCAATATAGTTTTATTAGATTATTGAAATTTTTTCGGGACGTTGCTTTGTCTGCATATGTTCAGGAAGGATAGCTTCGGGCCACTTGGCCAGTGTGCTTGCTAATTCAAGAGGGAAAAAGAACGTTCTAATACCAAACAAAGACGGTTCTGGACAAAGGACCCCTTGTACAACATTCTGATGGAAGATCACCAAAAGTAGGAACCATTTTGTGATGCTATTACATATATCTGTCGAACTGTGTACTAGTAGCTTTGCGCTCAGGTTTTGGGCATCCCCTTACCATAACTAAGTCTTATGTCGTAATGAAGATATTTTTAGAATTCTAACACTGCGATTGCATTAAGAACTAATGGATCTATCGTTTCCTATACAACATGTCTTTTTTTGTAATGTTTATGAATAGCTATTTGGTCAGAATAGGTGAGAGTCTAATAGAAGCTCAGCTCTAAATATGCACATTTTCGAACAAAACATAAGTGTATGTATAACCTGATGTTATAGGACTGTCATCTGAGGAAGGTTTATGAAGGTTAGTGAAATTTAATATCTTTTGCTGGTTTATTCGCTAACGCTAACGTGCCTATTCCTATCGCTAACGTGCCTTGATGAATGAATGCGGTAGTGTGGTAGGCTATTGTAGTAAGCTAATATAATGCTATATTGTGTTTTCGCTGTAAAACACTTAAAAAATCGGAAATATTGGCTGGATTCACAAGATGTTTGTCTTTAATTTGCTGTACACCATCGATTTTTCAGAAATGTTTTATGATGAGAATTTAGGTCATTCACGTTGGTCTCTATAATTACTCTGGCTGCTTCGGTGCTATTTTTGACGGTAGCTGTGATGGTAGCTGAAATGTAAAACTGATTTATACCTCAAATATGCACATTTTTCGAACAAAACATTGATTTATTGTGTAACATGTTATAGGACTGTCATCTGATGAAGTTGTTTCTAGGTTAGTTTGGTTGGTTCTTGGTTAGTTAGGTTGGCTTTGTGCATGCTACCTGTGCTGTGAAAAATGTCTGTCTTTTTTTGTATTTGGTGGTGAGCTAACATAAATATACGTGGTGTTTTCGCTGTAAAACATTTTAAAAATCGGACATGTTGGCTGGATTCACAAGATGTGTATCTTTCATTTGCTGTATTGGACTTGTTAATGTGTGAAAGTTAAATATTTCTAAAAAATATTTTTTGAATTTCGCGCTCTGGCTTTTCAGTGGAATGTGGGAGGAGTTCCGCTAGCGGAACCCCAGAGTCAGACAGGGTAACTGACTTGCCTAGTTAAATAAAGGTAAAATAAAAAATATCTAGATATTGTGGAAAAATAGTTACCTGTCTAACAGAACACAGAGGGTGTGTATCAGGAATTCAGGAATTCCCCAGGGTAGCTGTCTAGGCCCCTAACTTTTTTCTATGTATGCGGATTACTCAACAGCATACACGTCAGTTACTACAGTGACTGAAATGACAGCAACACTTAACAAAGAGGTTAACAATACTAATAAGGCAGGTCCTACAGGCCCTAGTTTTGTCTCACCTGGACTACTGTTCAGTCGTATGGTCAGGTGGTCGTATGGTCGTATGGTCAGCTGATACACACATACTGACTCAACTCCAGCCACTTTAAAAATGGGAACTGATGGAAATGATGTAAAAATGTACCACTAGCCACTTTAAGCAATGCCACTTAATACAATGTTTACATACCCTACATTACCCATCTCATATGTATATATACTGTACTCTATATCATCTACTGCATCTTGCCATCTTTATGCAATACATGTACCACTAGCCACTTTAAACTATGCCACTTTATGTTTACATACCCTACAGTACTCATCTCATATGTATATACCGTACTCTATACCATCTACTGCATCTGCCATGCCGTTCTGTACCACCACTCATCCATATATCTTTATGTACATATTCTTTATCCCTTTACACTTGTGTGTGTGTGTAAGGTAGTAGTGTGGAATTGTTAGGTTAGATTACTGTTGGCTATTACTGCATTGTCGGAACTAGAAGCACAAGCATTTCGCTACACTCGCATTAACATCTGCTAACCATGTGTATGTGACTAATAAATTTGATTTGATTTGATTTGATTTTTAATGATTTGCATGTCAATCTCTCATGCCAGTAGAATCAGCTTAAAAAAAACAGGTTTAAAATACGGCTTATGGAACAGCGGGAACTGTGAAGAAACACACACACAGGTAGAGACACACCCATACGCACACAAACACTAGCACACGCACTCTACACACACGTACATTGAAATAGCATTGTATTGTAGACATGTAGTGGTGTAGTAATGTTATATGATCTACTGTTTAATCTCTTGTTTTATATTTTATGATGTAAATGCCTTAATGTGTTTGGATCCAAGGAAGAGTAGCTGCTGCCTTGGCAGGAACTAATGGGGATCCATAATAAACCCCAGGAAGAGTAGCTGCTGCCTCGGCAGGAACTAATGGGGATCCATAATAAACCCCAGGAAGAGTAGCTGCTGCCTTGGCAGGAACTAATGGGGATCCATAATAAACCCAAGGAAGAGTAGCTGCTGCCTTGGCAGGAACTAATGGGGATCCATAATAAACCCCAGGAAGAGTAGCTGCTGCCTTGGCAGGAACTAATGGGGATCCATAATAAACCCCAGGAAGTGTAGATTCTGCCTTGTCAGGAACTAATGGGGATCCATAATAAACCTCAGGAAGAGTAGCTGCTGCCTTGGCAGGAACTAATGGGGATCCATAATAAACCCAAGGAAGAGTAGCTGCTGCCTTGGCAGGAACTAATGGGGATCCATAATAAACCCCAGGAAGAGTAGCTGCTGCCTTGGCAGGAACTAATGGGGATCCATAATAAACCCCAGGAAGAGTAGCTGCTGACTTGACAGGAACTAATGGGGATCCATAATAAACCCCAGGAAGAGTAGCTGCTGCCTTGGCAGGATCTAATGGGGATCCATAATAAACCCCAGGAAGAGTAGCTGCTGCCTTGGCAGGAACTAATGGGGATCCATAATAAACCCCAGGAAGAGTAGCTGCTGCCTTGGCAGGAACTAATGGGGATCCATAATAAACCCCAGGAAGAGTAGCTGCTGCCTTGGCAGGAACTAATGGGGATCCATAATAAACCCCAGGAAGAGTAGCTGCTGCCTTGGCAGGAACTAATGGGGATCCATAATAAACCCCAGGAAGAGTAGCTGCTGCCTTGGCAGGAACTAATGGGGATCCATAATAAACCCCAGGAAGAGTAGCTGCTGACTTGACAGGAACTAATGGGGATCCATAATAAACCCCAGGAAGAGTAGCTGCTGCCTTGGCAGGAACTAATGGGGATCCATAATAAACCCCAGAAAGAGTAGCTGCTGCCTTGGCAGGAACTAATGGGGATCCATAATAAACCCCAGGAAGAGTAGCTGCTGCCTTGGCAGGAACTAATGGGGATCCATAATAAACCCCAGGAAGAGTAGCTGCTGCCTTGGCAGGAACTAATGGGGATCCATAGGGAGGAGGAAAGGTGGTTAGGAGGGGGGAGGAGGAGGGAGGGAGGGAGGGAGGGAGGGAGGGAGGGAGGGAGGGAGGAAGGGAGGGGGGGAGGGAGGGAGGGAGGGAGGGAGGGAGGGAGGGGGGGAGGGAGGGGGAGGAGGGGAGGCGGAGGAGAAGGGGTGGGAGGAGAGGGGGATGAGAAAGAGAGACAAGTGAGAGGTGGGGTATCATTGATCAGCAGTGTTACGCTTCCCAAGCCAATTCACAGCTCCACAGTCACACGGTTAAAGCGGAAGGAAAGGACAGATCACAATCATTACATGCCCTTTATTCTCAAAACCCGCATCTGTGATCCTGCTAAGCTAAATGCTAAAGCCTGGACATAGTTCATACTTAAAGGGCCCATCTTCCTAAAGCATCTAGCAGGAGTGCTGATCTAGGATCAGGTCCCCACTTGTCCATATAATATTGGTCTTTATGCTCTACTCTGAGAGGCTTTGTGGATGCAGGCCCAGCTGTCAGGTCTCAGCCAAGGTTACACAGTGGGAAAGACACAATGGTTTGTGTGATGAATTCTCTGATGGTTGACAAAGAGAGTGTTTGAAACAGCTATTCAGAGTTTGGGGCTTTTCTGAGAAGAGAGAAACACTCACAGTTCACTCTGACAGAACGCCAACTACACACTGATAGACCTGGTCAAATAATTACAACACGTGGACCTGTCTGTCTGTCTGTCTGTCTGTCTGTCTGTCTGTCTGTCTGTCTGTCTGTCTGTCTGTCTGTCTGTCTGTCTGTCTGTCTGTCTGTCTGTCTGTCTGTCTGTCTGTCTGTCTGTCTGTCTGTCTGTCTGTCTGTCTGTCTGTCTGTCTGTCTGTCTGTCTGTCTGTCTGTCTGTCTGTCTGTCTGCCTGCCTGTCCGCCTGCCTGTCTGTCTGCATGTCTGTCTGCATGTCCGTCCGTCCATCCGTCTGTCTGTCTGTCCGTCTGTTCAATCAATTCAGACAAAATTGCTTGTTTGTTTCTGCATCATTAAAATAAAAAAACAGTTTCAGATAATCCTCATTTTGTTTTCAGACTTCCTCCATCCCTCTCTCTTCTGTTATGGGTCAGTGTAGTGCAGGCAAATTCCCCCTGGAGGAAGGGGGAGGAGGAGGGAGGAGGAGAGGGAGGAGGAGAGGAGGAGAGGAGGAGGAGGGAGGAAGAAGGGGGAGGAGGAGGGAGGAGGAGGGAGGAGATGAGGAGGAGGAGAGGAGGAGAGGAGGAGGGAGGAGGATGGACGAGGAGGGAGGAGGAGGGAGGAGGAGAGGAGGAGGGAGGAGGAGCGAGGATGGAGGGAGGAGGAGAAGGAGGAGGAGAGGAGGAGGGAGGAGGAGAGGAGGAGAGGAGGAGGGAGGGAAGAGGAGGGAGGAGGATGGACGAGGAGGGAGGAGGAGACGAGGAGAGAGGATGGAGGGAGGAGGAGAAGGAGGAGGGAGGAGGAGAAGGAGGAGGAGGGAGGCGGATGGACGAGGAGGGACGAGGAAGGGCACACAGCAGTACCTTGGCCCATCTAGGGACAGCTCCAGGTACTGCTCTGCTCATTCCTTAGTTTAGAGCACTGCTTCTCAATCCTGGTCCTGGGGACCCAAAGGGGTACACGTCTTTATTATTGCTCTAGCAACTACACACAGCTGATTCAAATCATCAAAGCCTCATGATGAGTTGATCATTTGAATCAGCTGTGTGTAGTTGCTAGAGCAACAATAAAGATGTGTACCCCTTTGGGTCCCCAGGACCAGGATTGAGAAGCAGTGGTTTGGAGTATTAGAGGAGACATCACCAGCCGCTCCATATCCAACAGGAGAACACTCAGTGAGAATGGTGTCAAATAAACAGAGCTGCTTCAACCAGTGTGGCTGTGTGTGTGTGTGTGTGTGTGTGTGTGTGTGTGTGTGTGTGTGTGTGTGTGTGTGTGTGTGTGTGTGTGTGTGTGTGTGTGTGTGTGTGTGTGTGTGTGTGTGTGTGTGTGTGTGTGTGTGTGTGTGTGTGTGTGTGTGTGTGTGCTGCATCAACCAGGCATGCTGTAACGTTGGGACAACTGGTCTGTCCTGGCCAAGCCGCCTGGCACAATCAGAACCACACACTGGCCTGGCCGAGCCCCCTGGCACAATCAGAACCACCCACTGGACTGGCCGAGCCCCCTGGCACAATCTGAACCACAATCTGGCCTGGCACAAGGGGAACAGTGTCCCCATGCCATCCACTGCCGTGTGTGTGTGTGTGTGTGTGTGTGTGTGTGTGTGTGTGTGTGTGTGTGTGTGTGTGTGTGTGTGTGTGTGTGTGTGTGTGTGTGTGTGTGTGTGTGTGTGTGTGTGTGTGTGTGTGTGTGTGTGTGTGTGTGTGTGTGTGTGTGTGTGTGATTGTGTGTGTGTGTGTGTGTGTGTGTGTGTGTGTGTGTGTGTGTGTGTGTGTGTGTGTGTGTGTGTGTGTGTGTGTGTGTGTGTGTGTGTGTGTGTGTGTGTGTGTGTCCTCTGTCATCCCATGCCAAGCCGTGCCACCGCCTGTCATCTGAGAATCTCCAGGAATCACAGATTCATCTTTTATGAAAACTCTATGAGTCTTCTGGACACTAAGTCCATTGATAGTACTACAGGCCCGCGTCCCTTAAAGTGAGTCCCAAATGTCAACTGGTCCCTATGTAGTGCACAACTTTATGACCACTGTGTGTTCCTGGAGCACTTCAAATGGAATGGGGAGGCTGTTCCCCTTGTGCCAGGCCAGTGTGTGGTTCTGATTGTGCCAGGGGGCTCGGCCAGTCCAGTGGGTGGTTCTGATTGTGCCAGGGGGCTCGGCCAGGCCAGTGTGTGGTTCTGATTGTGCCAGAGGGCTCGACCAGTCCAGTGGGTGGTTCTGATTGTGCCAGGGGGCTCGGCCAGTCCAGTTTGTGGTTCTGATTGTGCCAGGGGGCTCGGCCAGTCCAGTTTGTGGTTCTGAATGTGCCAGGGTGCTCGGCCAGGCCGGACTTGCGCCAGGTCTGTGCGTGTGTGTGCACGTGCCTGTGTGTGTACGTGTGTGTTTGCCAGACCGCTTGGGTTGGCTGGTGCAGTGCAAGGTTAAATCTACCATAACAGGGCTAATCTGGGCTGTTACTGGGCTGTGACTGGGCTGTGACTGGGCTGTTACCTAGATCATACCAGGTGAATACTGCTATGTACATTAACTATGCCAGGCTTCGCTTGCCTTTGCTGGGCAAGATTAAATCCAGTGTGACTGGTCTGTTCTAGGATATAGACTATACCAGGATATGATGAGCTGTGTTCTGGCATAGAGACTATACCAGGCTATGCTGAGCTGTGTTCAAGGATATAGACTATACCAGGCTATGATGAGCTGTGTTCTGGGATATAGACTATACCAGGCTATGATGAGCTGTGTTCTAGGATATAGACTATACCAGGCTATGCTGAGCTGTGTTCTGGCATAGAGACTATACCAGGCTATGCTGAGCTGTGTTCTAGGATATAGACTATACCAGGCTATGATGAGCTGTGTTCTGGGATATAGACTATACCAGGCTATGCTGAGCTGTGTTCTGGGATATAGACTATACCAGGCTATGCTGAGCTGTGTTCTGGGATATAGACTATACCAGGCTATGCTGAGCTGTGTTCTGGGATATAGACTATACCAGGCTATACTGAGCTGTGTTTTGGGATATAGCCTATACCAGGCTATGATGAGCTGTGTTCTAGGATATAGACTATACCAGGCTATGATGAGCTGTGTTCTGGGATATAGACTATACCAGGCTATGATGAGCTGTGTTGTGGGATATAGACTATACCAGGCTATGCTGAGCTGTGTTCTGGGATATAGACTATACCAGGCTATGATGAGCTGTGTTCTAGGATATAGACTATACCAGGCTATGATGAGCTGTGTTCTAGGATATAGACTATACCAGGCTATGATGAGCTGTGTTCTAGGATATAGACTATACCAGGCTATGATGAGCTGTGTTCTAGGATATAGACTATACCAGGCTATGATGAGCTGTGTTCTAGGATATAGACTATACCAGGCTATGCTGAGCTGTGTTCTGGGATATAGACTATACCAGGCTATGATGAGCTGTGTTCTGGGATATAGACTATACCAGGCTATGCTGAGCTGTGTTCTGGGATATAGACTATACCAGGCTATGATGAGCTGTGTTCTAGGATATAGACTATACCAGGCTATGATGAGCTGTGTTCTAGGATATAGACTATACCAGGCTATGCTGAGCTGTGTTCTGGGATATAGACTATACCAGGCTATGATGAGCTGTGTTCTGGGATATAGACTATACCAGACTATGCTGAGCTGTGTTCTGGGATATAGACTATACCAGGCTATGTTGAGCTGTGTTCTAGGATATAGACTATACCAGGCTATGATGAGCTGTGTTCTAGGATATAGACTATACAAGGCTATGATGAGCTGTGTTCTAGGATATAGACTATACCATGCTATGATGAGCTGTGTTCTGGGATATAGACTATACCAGGCTATGATGAGCTGTGTTCTAGGATATAGACTATACCAGGCTATGCTGAGCTGTGTTCTAGGATATAGACTATACCAGGCTATGCTGAGCTGTGTTGTGGGATATAGACTATACCAGGCTATGATGAGCTGTGTTCTGGGATATAGACTATACCAGACTATGATGAGCTGTGTTCTGGGATATAGACTATACCAGGCTATGATGAGCTGTGTTCTGGGATATAGACTATACCAGGCTATGCTGAGCTGTGTTCTGGGATATAGACTATACCAGGCTATGCTGAGCTGTGTTCTGGGATATAGACTATACCAGGCTATGCTGAGCTGTTTTCTAGGATATAGACTATACCAGGCTATGATGAGCTGTGTTCTGGGATATAGACTATACCAGGCTATGATGAGCTGTGTTCTAGGATATAGACTATACCAGGCTATGATGAGCTGTGTTCTAGGATATAGACTATACCAGGCTATGATGAGCTGTGTTCTGGGATATAGACTATACCAGGCTATGCTGAGCTGTGTTCTGGGATATAGACTATACCAGGCTATGATGAGCTGTGTTCTGGGATATAGACTATACCAGGCTATGCTGAGCTGTGTTCTGGGATATAGACTATACCAGGCTATGATGAGCTGTGTTCTGGGATATAGACTATACCAGGCTATACTGAGCTGTGTTCTAGGATATAGACTATACCAGGCTATGCTGAGCTGTGTTCTGGGATATAGACTATACCAGGCTATGCTGAGCTGTGTTCTGGGATATAGACTATACTAGACTATGCTGAGCTGTATTCTAGGATATAGACTATACCAGGCTATGCTGAGCTGTGTTCTAGGATATAGACTATACCAGGCTATGCTGAGTTGTGTTCTAGGATATAGACTATACCAGGCTATGCTGAGCTGTGTTCTAGGATATAGACTATACCAGGCTATGATGAGCTGTGTTCTGGGATATAGACTATACCAGGCTATGATGAGCTGTGTTCTAGGATATAGACTATACCAGGCTATGCTGAGCTGTGTTCTGGGATATAGACTATACCAGGCTATGCTGAGCTGTGTTCTGGGATATAGACTATACCAGGCTATGCTGAGCTGTGTTCTGGGATATAGACTATACCAGGCTATGCTGAGCTGTGTTCTGGGATATAGACTATACCAGGCTATGCTGAGCTGTGTTCTGGGATAGAGACTATACCAGGCTATGATGAGCTGTGTTCTAGGGTATAGACTATACCAGGCAATGCTGAGCTGTGTTCTGGGATAGAGACTATACCAGGCTATGCTGAGCTGTGTTCTGGGATATAGACTATACCAGGCTATGCTGAGCTGTGTTCTGGGATAGAGACTATACCAGGCTATGCTGAGCTGTGTTCTAGGATATAGACTATACCAGGCTATGCTGAGCTGTGTTCTGGGATATAGACTATACCAGGCTATACTGAGCTGTGTTCTGGGATATAGACTATACCAGGCTATGCTGAGCTGTGCTCTAGGATATAGACTATACCAGGCTATACTGAGCTGTGCTCTAGGATATAGACTATACCAGGCTATACTGAGCTGTGCTCTAGGATATAGACTATACCAGGCTATGCTGAGCTGTGCTCTAGGATATAGACTATACCAGGCTATGATGAGCTGTGCTCTAGGATATAGACTATACTAGACTATGATGAGCTGTGTTCTAGGATATAGACTATACTAGACTATGCTGAGCTGTGTTCTGGGATATAGACTATACTAGACTATGCTGAGTTGTGTTCTAGGGTCTAGACTATACCAGGCTATGCTGAGCTGTGTTCTGGGATATAGACTATACCAGGCTATGATGAGCTGTGTTCTAGGGTCTAGACTATACCAGGCTATGCTGACCTACGCTTGGCTATTCATGTATACTATGAACTAGGTGCCATGCTATACCAGGCTATGCTATGCTATACTATGAACTAGGTGCCATGCTATACCAGGCTATGCTATGCTATACTATGAACTAGGTGCCATGCTATAAGCCAGGAACAGGGTGGGGGAAAGTAGGTATTAAGGACCATATGTGTGCTGGGCAAGGATCCAATGTAACCGGGGCTGTCCTGGGCAATAGCCTAGGTTATACAAGTCTATGTTTAATGGGTTAATCCTAGGTTATAGTTCCTTCCCTCTAAGTAGCAAATCAAATCAAAATCATATTTTATTTGTCACATTTTGCTGAATACAACAGGTGTAGTAGACCTTACAGTGAAATGCTGAATACAACAGGTGTAGGTAGACCTTACAGTGAAATGCTGAATACAACAGGTGTAGTAGACCTTACAGTGAAATGCTGAATACAACAGGTGTAGTAGACCTCACAGTGAAATGCTGAATACAACAGGTGTAGTAGACCTCACAGTGAAATGCTGAATACAACAGGTGTAGTAGACCTCACAGTGAAATGCTGAATACAACAGGTGTAGTAGACCTTACAGTGAAATGCTGAAAACAACAGGTGTAGTAGACCTCACAGTGAAATGCTGAATACAACAGGTGTAGAAAATTACATAACAATAACGAGGCTATATACAGGGTATTACGGTACAGAGTCAATGTGGAGGCTATATACAGGGTATTACGGTACAGAGTCAATGTGGAGGCTATATACAGGGTATTACGGTACAGAGTCAATGTGAAGGCTATATACAGGGTATTACGGTACAGAGTCAATGTGGAGGCTATATACAGGGTGTTACGGTACCGAGTCAATGTGGAGGCTATATACAGGGTATTACGGTACCGAGACAATGTGGAGGCTATATACTGGGGGTTACCGGTACCGAGACAATGTGGAGGCTATATACAGGGGATACCGGTACAGAGTCAATGTGGAGGCTATATACAGGGTATTACGGTACCGAGTCAATGTGGAGGCTATATACAGGGTCTTACGGTACAGAGTCAATGTGGAGGCTATATACAAGGGGTAATGGTACCGAGTCAACGTGGAGGCTATATACAGGGGGTACCGGTACCGAGACAATGTGGAGGCTATATACAGGGTATTACGGTACAGAGTCAATGTGGAGGCTATATACAGGGGGTACAGGTACAGAGACAATGTGGAGGCTATTTACAGGGGGGTACAGGTACCGAGACAATGTGGAGGCTATATACAGAGGGTACCGGTACCGAGACAATGTGGAGGCTATATACAGGGTGTTACGGTACCGAGACAATGTGGAGGCTATATACAGGGGAGTACCGGTACCGAGTCAGTGTGCGAGGGTACAGGTTAGTCAAGGTAATATGTACATATAGGTAGGGGTAAAGTGACTATGCATAGATAACAAACAGTGAGTAGCAGCAGTGTACAAACAAAGGGCGGGGGGGGGTCAATGTAAATAGTTCTGGTGGCCATTTCATTAATTGTTCAGCAGTCTTATGGCTTGGGGGTAGAAGCTGTTAAAGGAGCCTCTTGTACCTAGACTTGGCGCTCCGGTACCGCTTGCCGTGCGGCAGCAGAGAGAACAGTCTATGACTTGGGTCACTGGAGTCTTTGACAATTCTTTGCGCCTTTCTCTGACACCGCCTAGTATATACAGTTGAAGTCGGAAGTTTACATACACCTTAGCCAAATACATTTAAACTCAGTTTTTCACAATTCCTGACATTTAATCCAAGTAAACATTCCCTGTCTTAGGTCTGTTAGGATCACCACTTTATTTTAAGAATGTGAAATGTCAGAATAATAGTAGAGAGAATGATTTATTTCAGCTTGTATTTCTTTCATCACATTCCCAGTGGGATGAACCGGACTTGAGGTCTACACATTTTTGTCTGAGGTCTTGGCTGATTTCTTTTGATTTTCCCATGATGTCAAGCAAAGAGGCACTGAGTTTGAAGGTAGGCCTTGAAATACATCCACAGGCACACCTCCAATTGACTCAAATGATGTCAATTAGCCTATCAGAAGCTTCTAAAGCCCTGACATCATTTTCGGGAATTTTCCAAGCTGTTTAAAGGCACAGTAAACTTAGTGTATGTAAACTTCTGATCCACTAGAATTGTGATACAGTTAATTATAAGTGAAATAATAATCTGTCTGTAAACAATTGTTGGAAAAATTACTTGTGTCACGCACAAAGTAAATGTCCTAATCGACTTGCCAAAACTATAGTTTGTTTACAACAAATTTGTGGAGTGGTTGAAAAACAAGTTTTAATGATTCCAACCTAAGTGTATGTAAACTTCCGACTTCAATTGTAGGTCCTGGATGGCAGGAAGCTTGGTCTTCGATGGTGCAGCTGTAGAACTTGAGGATGTGGGGACCCATGCCAAATCTTTTCAGTCTCCTGAGGGGGAAAAGGTGTTGTCGTGCCATCTTCACGACTGTCTTGGTGTGTTTGGACCATGATAGTTAATTGATGATGTGGAGAGACCAAAGATAGGAAACCTTATGTCACAACGTCAGGATGAATGCTAGAAAACGATAGAGGGAGAGCCAGGATCCATGCTTACCACCTTCCTCAATATACTGTTCCCTCACACTCCGTCAAATCTTACCAGCTTCCTCAATCTACTGTTCCCTCACGCTCCATCAAACTTACCAGCTTCCTCAATATACTGTTCCCTCACACTCCGTCAAATCTTACCAGCTTCTCAATATACTGTTCCCTCACGCTCCATCAATCTTACCAGCTTCCTCAATATACTGTTCCCTCACGCTCCGTCAAATCTTACCAGCTTCCTCAATATACTGTTCCCTCACGCTCCGTCAAATCCCTCCCACTTCCGAACACTGACTGAAGTTCACAGAGAGGAGGAGGGAGGAGAAAGGGGTTAGAGCCTTTGTGTGACTTGTAAATATAACCTTTCTGTTTAAGTCCCTGTATCATCTCTCTCTGTGTGTGTGTGTGTGTGTGTGTGTGTGTGTGTGTGTGTGTGTGTGTGTGTGTGTGTGTGTGTGTGTGTGTGTGTGTGTGTGTGTGTGTGTGTGTGTGTGTGTGTGTGTGTGTGTGTGTGTGTGTGTGTTTATGTACGTGTGTGTGTGTGTGTTTATGTACGTGTGTGTGTGTGTGGGTGTGTGTTTATGTAAGTGTGTGTGTTTATCTGTGTGTGTGTGTGGGGGGGGGGGGTGTATTTATGTACGTGTGTGTGTGTGTGGGTGTGTGTTTATGTACGTGTGTGTGTGTGTGGGTGTGTGTTTATGTACGTGTGTGTGTTTATCTATGTGTGTGTGTGGGGGGGGGGTGTATTTATGTACGTGTGTGTGTGTGGGTGTGTGTTTATGTACGTGTGTGTGTGTGGGTGTGTGTTTATGTGTGTGTGTTTATCTATGTGTGTGTGTGGGTGTGTGTGTTTATGTATGTGTGTGTGTGTGTGTGTGGGTGTGTGTTTATGTACGTGTGTGTGTTTATCTATGTGGGTGTGTGTGGGGGGTGTGTGTTTATGTACGTGTGTGTGTGTTTATGTATGTGTATGTCTTAATAAAGTGTCTTAATAAAGTGTCTTAATAAAGTGTCTCAGTAAAGTGTCTTAATAAAGTGTCTCAGTAAAGTGTCTTAATAAAGTGTCTTAATAAAGTGTCTTAGTAAAGTGTCTCAGTAAAGTGTCTCAATAAAGTGTCTTAATAAAGTGTCTTAGTAAAGTGTCTTAATAAAGTGTCTTAATAAAGTGTCTTAGTAAAGTGTCTCAATAAAGTGTCTCAGTAAAGTGTCTCAGTAAAGTGTCTTAGTAAAGTGTCTCAATAAAGTGTCTTAGTAAAGTGTCTTAATAAAGTGTCTTAGTAAAGTGTTTTAGTAAAGTGTCTCAATAAAGTGTCTTAATAAAGTGTCTTAGTAAAGTGTTTTAGTAAAGTGTCTTAATAAAGTGTCTCAGTAGTGTCTCAATAAAGTGTCTTAGTAAAGTGTCTTAATAAAGTGTCTCAATAAAGTGTCTTAATAAATTGTCTTAGTAAAGTGTCTTAATAAAGTGTCTTAGTAAAGTGTCTTAATAAAGTGTCTTAGTAAAGTGTCTCAATGAAGTGTCTTAGTAAAGTGTCTCAGTAAAGTGTCTTAGTAAAGTGTCTCAATAAAGTGTCTTAGTAAAGTGTCTTAGTAAAGTGTCTCAATAAAGTGTCTTAATAAAGTGTCTTAGTAAAGTGTTTTAGTAAAGTGTCTCAATAAAGTGTCTTAATAAAGTGTCTTAGTAAAGTGTTTTAGTAAAGTGTCTCAATAAAGTGTCTTAATAAAGTGTCTCAGTAAAGTGTCTCAATAAAGTGTCTTAGTAAAGTGTCTTAATAAAGTGTCTTAGTAAAGTGTCTTAATAAAGTGTCTTAGTAAAGTGTCTTAATAAATTGTCTTAGTAAAGTGTCTCAATAAATTGTCTTAGTAAAGTGTCTCAATAAAGTGTCTTAATAAAGTGTCTTAATAAATTGTCTTAGTAAAGTTTCTCAATAAATTGTCTTAGTAAAGTGTAGTAAAGTGTCTTAATAAAGTGTCTCAATAAAGTGTCTTAATAAAGTGTCTTAATAAAGTGTCTTAGTAAAGTGTCTCAATAAATTGTCTTCGTAAAGTGTCTCAATAAAGTGTCTTAGTAAAGTGTAATCTAGCAAGTACCTTTCCCACCTGTTTCACAGTATTGTTTGATGTTGAAGGTTGATTGGCTGAAGACAGATCAGTTAGAAGTAACTCTGGATCACAACACAATGGGGAAAGAGCGTCTCTGCATTAGTGGTCCTATTTCTCTACACGAAGAGAGGGAGAGGGGGAGGGGAGATGGGGTGGAAGAGAGGGAGAGGGGGAGTGGGGGGGGAGTGTATGTGTGTGTGGGTGTGTGAAAGGAAGCAGAGATGAAGGGGGAGAGAGTAGGGGGGAGAGAGAGGGAGCGTGAGAGAGAGACAGAGTGGTAGGATAACAGAGAGATAGAGGGCGAGAGGGATGGAGAGAGAGTAGGGGAGAGAGAGAGGGAGCGTGAGAGAGACAGAAAGAGGGGGACAGAGACAGAGGGAGGGAGAATCAGGGTGAATGGGAGTTACAATATTGTTTCCTGCTGGTCTTAAATTGAGCGTGAAATAACACACCTGATGAACGAATGGTCTCTCTCTCTCTTTGTCTCTCTCTCTTTGTCTCTCTCTCTCTCTCTTTGTCTCACTCTCTTTCTAAATTCAATTCAAAGGGCTGTATTGGCAAGGGAAACATATGTTTACATTGCCAAAGCAAGTGAAGTAGATAATAAACAAAAGTGAAATGAACAATAAAAAATGAACAGTAAACATTACACTCACATAAGTTCCAAAGGAATGGACACATTTCAAATATCATATTATGTCTCTGTGCTGTGTCTTCAAAAAGTATTCAAAACCCTTAAACTTTTATACATTTTGTTATTCTAAAATTGATTCAATTGTTCCCCCCCCCTTCATCAATCTTCACAAAATACCCCAAAATAAAAAAGCAAAAACATTATTTTTGGAATGTTTTGTCAATTTATAAAAAATTATAATATCACATTTCATAAGTATTCAGACCCTTTACTCAGTACTTTGTTGAATCACCTTTGGCAGTGATTACAGCCTCGTCTTCTTGGGTATGACGCTACAAGCTTGGTACACCTGTACTTGGGGAGTTTCTCCCATTCTTCTCTGCAGATCCTCTCAAGCTCTGTCAGGTTGGATGGGGAGCGTTGCTGCACAGCTATGTTCAGGTCTCTCCAGAGATGTTCGATTGGATTCTAGTCCGGGCTCTGGCTGGGCCACTCAAGGTCATTCAGAGACTTGTCCCGAAGCCACTCCTGCGCTGTCTTGACTGTGTGCTTAGGGTTGTTGTCCTGTTGGAAGGTGAATCTTTGCCAATTTTAACCGCACACTTGTTGTTTGTGTACATGGATTTTATAACGTCGTATGTTTTCCCCCCCAACACCACTTCCCATCAATTTGAATAGAAGACCCTCATGTAAAATTGAGTCAAAAGCTTTTTTGAAATCAACAAAGCATGAGAAGACTTTGCCTTTGGTTTGTTTGTTTATCAATTAGGGTGTGCAGGGTGAATACGTGGTCTGTCGTACGGCAATTTGGTAAAAAGCCAATTTGACATTTGCTCAGTACATTGTTTTCACTGAGGAAATGTACGAGTCTGCTGTTAATGATAATGCAGAGGATTTCCCTCAGGTTGCTGTGTTTCCCACGGTAGTTATTGGGGTCAAATTTGCCTCCACTTTTGTAGATTGAGGTGATCAGTCTTTGGTTCCAAATATTGGGGAGGATTCCAGAGTTGAGGACGATGTTAAAGAGTTTAAGTATAGACAACTGGAATTTGTGGTCTGTATATTTTTTCATTTCATTGAGGATACCATCAACACCTCTCTCTCTCTCTCTCTCTCTCTATTGGCTAATAGCAGCAAGGACTATCTGTTATTCAATGTGTTTCTATTGGCTAATAGCAGTAAGGACTATCTGTTATTCAATGTGTTTCTATTGGCTAATAGCAGTAAGGACTATCTGTCACGATCGTGTGGAGGAGAGACGGACCAAAACGCAGCATGTGGGAAATAAGCCATCTTCTTTTATTATAGAAGAAGGCAGAACTAAACAAAAACACTTACTCACTAACAAAACAACAAACAACCGTGAAGCTATAAACGTAGTGCACACACACAGGCTACAAACGTTCAACATAGACAGTTACCCACAACAAACTAAAGCCTATGGCTACCTTAAATATGGCTCCCAATCAGAGACAACAGAAATCAGCTGTCTCTAATTGGGAACCCATTCAGGCAACCATAGACTATCCTAGACAACTACACCCAACATAGACACAGCTAGACACATTCACTCAACACAAACCCATACACTACACCCAACACCCCCTTTACCATATAACCACCCAAAACCGACAAAATACAAAACATTTCCCCATGTCACACCCTGACCTGACTAAAATAATAAAGAAAACAAAGAATAATAAGGCCAGGGCGTGACACTATCTGTTATTCAATGTGTTTCTATTGGCTAATAACAGTAAGGACTATCTGTTATTCAATGTGTTTCTATTGGCTAATAGCAGTAAGGACTATCTGTTAATCAATGTGTTTCTATTGGCTAATAGCAGTAAGGCCAAATAACAATGTTAATCAAATAATTGTTTCATATTTTTTATACTTCAAGGGGTCTTAAAATTCCAAATGAAATAGCAAATGTTCCTTGGTAAGACCTTTTAAAAACAATTCCATATAGCTTAGTAAGACAGCTTACACCATTAGACCAAATTATGAGAAAGCAAAAAGATAACATTTCGAAACACAGGAAAGATTCAACCCCCCCCCCCAAAAAACGGCGCAAATTGGAACGTTATCTTGCCCTTAAACAGAGAGTACACAGTGGCAGAATACCTGATCCGATATTATGAAACTGTCACGGCCGGCGATTGAAGAGGACCAAAGCGCAGCGTGGTGAGAAGAGGACCAAAGCGCAGCGTGGTGAGAAGAGGACCAAAGCGCAGCGTGGTGAGAAGAGGACCAAAGCGCAGCGTGGTGAGAAGAGGACCAAAGCGCAGCGTGGTGAGAAGAGGACCAAAGCGCAGCGTGGTGAGAAGAGGACCAAAGCGCAGCGTGGTGAGAAGAGGACCAAAGCGCAGCGTGGTGAGAAGAGGACCAAAGCGCAGCGTGGTGAGAAGAGGACCAAAGCGCAGCGTGGTGAGAAGAGGACCAAAGCGCAGCGTGGTGAGAAGAGGACCAAAGCGCAGCGTGGTGAGCGTACATATTCCTTTGATTAGGTGATGATGCCGACAAAAAACAATAAACAATACAAAACAACCGTGAAGCTTAAGGGCCACAAACAAAGTTAACTTCCCACACTGAAAGGAGGGAAAAAGGGCTACCTAAGTTTGGTTCCCAATCAGAGACAACGATAGACAGCTGTCCCTGATTGAGAACCACACCCGGCCAAAACATAGAAATACAAAAATCATAGAAAACAAAAACATAGAATGCCCACCCCAAATCACACCCTGACCAAACCAAAATAGAGACATAAAAAAGGCTCTCTAAGGTCAGGGCGTGACACGTACACTGTATCTACCTGAGGTGGAAACTGAGCTGCACTCCGGTCAAATATATGACCACATCTGTGGACACGTATTTCCCACAGATCAATTCTTCTCACTTTTATGTATTGTTTATTTCACTTGCTTTGGCAATGTCAACAGGTGTTTCCCCGTGCCAAGAAAGGCCCGCCGTAGGCAGACCTGGCTCTCAAGAGAAGACAGGCTATCTGTACAATGCCCACAAAATGAGGTGGAAACTGAGCTGCACTTCCTAACCTCCTAACCTCCTGCCAAATGTATGACCTTATTAGAGACACATATTTCCCTCAGATTACACAGATACACAAAGAATTTGAAAACAAAACCCGATTCTGATAAACTCCCATATCTACTGGGTGAAATACCACAGTGTTCCATCACAGCAGCAAGATGTGTGACCTGTTGCCACAAGAAAAGGGCAACCAGTGAAGAACAAACACCATTGTTGTACCGACTGTCTTCGGGTGAAAGAGAGGAGGACCAAAGCGCAGCGTGGTACGTTTCCATATTTATTGGAACACTTTTTTCAATACGAACAAAAAAACAATAAACAGACGAAAACCTACGAAGCTACAGTCCTGAACCTGAGAACATAAAACACACGAACAGGAACAATCCCCCACAAACAAACAGTGAAAACAGGCTACCTTAATATGGTTCCCAATCAGAGACAATGACAAACACCTGCCTCTGATTGAGAACCATATTAGGCCAAACAACAAACCCAACATAGAAACACAAAACATAGAATGCCCACCCAGCTCACGTCCTGACCAACTAAACAAAGACTAAACAAAGGAAATAAGGTCAGGAACGTGACAATTGTAAATACAACCCATATTTATGTTTATTTATTTTCCCTTTTGTACTTTAACTATTTGCACATCGTTACAACTCTGTATATAGACATAATATGTCATTTTAAATGTCTTTTTTCTTTTGGAAGTTCTATGAGTGTAATGTTTACTGTTAATTTTTATTGTTTATTTCACTTTTGTTTATGATCTACTTCAGTTGCTTTGGCAATGTTAACATATGTTTCCCATGTTAATAAAGCCCTTAAATTGAAATTGAAATTGAATTGAGAGAGAAGTGTTTAAACATTACCTTTAGCTACTACCCATAAGAACACAGCAGCTAAACGGTGTGTGTGTGTGAGAGAGAGAGAGAGAGAAAGAGAGAGGGAGAGTGAGTGAAAGAGAGAGAGAGAGAGAGAGAGAGTGAAAGAGAGAGAGAGTGAAAGAGAGAGAGAGGGAGAGAGAGAGAGAGTGAAAGAGAGAGAGAGGGAGAGAGAGAAAGAGAGAGAGAGAGAAAGAGAGAGAGAGGGATAATCTACTTCACTTGCTTTGGCAAGGTTAACATGTGTTTTCCATGCCAATAAAGCCCCCCTTGAATTGAATTGTATTGAGAGAGAGAGAGCGTGTGTGTGTGAGTGATAGAGAGAGTGTGTGTGTGAGTGATAGAGAGAGTGTGTGTGTGAGTGATAGAGAGAGTGTGTGTGTGAGTGATAGAGAGCGTGTGTGTGTGAGTGATAGAGAGACTGTGTGTGTGAGTGAGTGAGAGAGAAGGGTGGAGGGTAAAGGCGGGGGTTCTGACTTAAACTGCAGTAAAACTTTGGTCATTGGGCACCGATTAGATCCTTGCTAGTGTAGTCCCTCCCCCCCCCCAGCAGCGTGGTCTATATATACACTAGAGAGAGAGACAGAGAGAGAGAGAGAGAGCTGAGTCTGTACTGCACTGGCTATCCTTCAACCACTCTGTTACTCTCTGATCTGACACCACACATTTAGAGAGGGACACACACAGAGAGACACACAGCAGCACAGAGAGAGAGAGAGCGAGAGATAGAAAGAGAGACAGACAGACAGACAGAGTTGCAGTGCTGAGAACTGAGAGGAACAGAACCCCCCTCTGCTCTTCCTTCCATCCAATGGAATACTACTTAGACTGGATCTACATGGGTGTGATGTCTGCGTTTGTTGGAGGGGCAATGAAGAAGGTCCTGGCGTCCCACGTCAGCGCGGCCCCGACCGTGGTGGCCTGGCTGGGGGTCACCTTACTAGTGGAGAGGCTGTGGTTCTTCTGTGTGCCTGCTGTCCTGGTGTTGGCTGCCTTCTGCCTTGCCTGCTGCCTATACTCTGCCAGGACAGCCCCCGCACCCACTCTGCCTGTCCAGGGCAAGGCTGTCTTCATCACAGGTAAGGAACGAGGACTACCTACCAGAAGCTGATTTACTATGTACTATTCTGCTCTGTCAGGTCTGAAGCCCCTCTCTGTTCCTCTGTCTATCTCTCATCACTGTTTGTATGTATGAGTCTGCTCGGTCGCTGCCACAACTTAGCTTTTTTTACTTTGGTCTGCTCTACTCTGGAACAAATGCACCTCTCTCTCTCTCTCTCTCTCTCTCTCTCTCTCTCTCTCTCTCTCTCTCTCTCTCTCTCTCTCTCTCTCTCTCTCTCTCTCTCTCTCTCTCTCTCTCTCTCTCTCTCTCTCTCTCTCTCTCTCTCTCTCTCTCTCTCTCTCTCTCTCTCTCTCTCTCTCTATGGACAGTTATTGCAAGTGAGAATGTGTTCTCATGGACTTTCTTGGTTAAATAAAGATAGATACATGCACATTACAGTGATAATGCAGCTTACACTACAGTGATAATGCTGAACACCACAGTGATAATGCTGAACACTACAGCGATAATGCAGATTACACTACATTGATAATGCATATTACACTACAGTGATGATGCAGATTACACTACATTGATAATGTAGTAACACCACATTGATAATGCTGAACACTACGGTGATAATGCAGAAACTACAGTGAAAATGCAGTAAAACTACAGTGATAATGCAGAACACCACAGTGATAATGTCGAAAACTACAGTCATAATGCAGAAACTACAGTGATAATTCAGGACACTACAGTGATAATGCAGGCCAGTACAGCGTATGGACATGATATCCCTGGCACGTGTTCCTAGAGAGGTTTAAAAGGTTTACAGTTATTGAAGTTTCAGTTATTGAAATAATCCATGTGGTAGAAAATAATATATAATGATTATGTCAGTGGGTTACGCAATGTTATGTATAAGTCGCTGTAATAGCACTGTGGTGACGGCGCACAGGCGGCTGGTGAGACCTTAATTGGGGAGTACGGGGCTCATCGTAATGGCTGGAATGGAATAAATCTAACGGTACCCATTGTGAATTAGGGTTGTACTATATGCAATGTTTTCTTCTGCGCTGAGTTGAATGATGTTCTAAATGACACCATTAGAGGCAGACTAGTATGTGGGCTACGGAGTGACAGCTACAGGGAGACTATCGGCCGAAAGTAATCTGACCTTGGCAAAGGCCCGTCGAAGCCCTTGTGTCCATGGAACGAGCTGCTGAAGAGGCTCTGCATGTTGAGTTCATCAGGGGGGAAAAGAGCACAGAATTGCAACTGATAATCAGACGGGGAAAATCAAGTCAAATGCTTCCGCTGTGGTAAAGTGGGACATCAGGCTTCTATGTGCTGGTGGACGGACATGGTGGGACATCAGGCTTCTATATGCTGGTGGAAGGACATGGTGAGACATCAGGCTTCTATATGCTGGTGGAAGGACATGGTGAAACATCAGGCTTCTATATGCTGGTGGAAGGACATGGTGAGACATCAGGCTTCTATTTGCTGGTGGAAGGACATGGTGAAACATCAGGCTTCTATGTGCTGGTGGAAGGACATGGTGAAACATCAGACTTCTATGTGCTGGTGGAAGGACATGGTGAAACATCAGACTTCTATGTGCTGGTGGAAGGACATGGTGAAACATCAGGCTTCTATATGCTGGTGGAAGGACATGGTGGGACATCAGGCTTCTATATGCTGGTGGAAGGACATGATGAAACATCAGGCTTCTATGTGCTGGTGGAAGGACATGGTGAAACATCAGGCTTCTATATGCTGGTGGAAGGACATGGTGAAACATCAGACTTCTATGTGCTGGTGGAAGGACATGGTGAGACATCAGGCTTCTATTTGCTGGTGGAAGGACATGGTGAAACATCAGACTTCTATGTGCTGGTGGAAGGACATGGTGAGACATCACGCTTCTATGTGCTGGTGGAAGGTGAGCCTGCAGAACCAAAAAGAGCTCAGAGAAAACTTCAAAGACTTTAAAACAAGAGAGAGAGACATTCCAACAAAGGAAAAGAGACATGTTCACGCTGTTGAGCAGGAGAACACTGAGGTGACTGGACTCATCAGACCAGGAGAACACTGAGGTGAGTGACTCATCAGACCAGGAGAACACTGAGGTGACGGGACTCATCAGACCAGGAGAACACTGAGGTGACTGGACTCATCAGACCAGGAGAACACTGAGGTGACGGGACTCATCAGACCAGGAGAACACTGAGGTGACTGGACTCATCAGACCAGGAGAACACTGAGGTGACGGGACTCATCAGACCAGGAGAACACTGAGGTGACTGGACTCATCAGACCAGGAGAACACTGAGGTGAGTGACTCATCAGACCAGGAGAACACTGAGGTGACGGGACTCATCAGACCAGGAGAACACTGAGGTGACTGACTCATCAGACCAGGAGAACACTGAGGTGAGTGACTCATCTGACCAGGAGAACACTGAGGTGACTGGACTCATCAGACCAGGAGAACACTGAGGTGACTGACTCATCAGACCAGGAGAACACTGAGGTGACTGACTCATCAGACCAGGAGAACACTGAGGTGAGTGACTCATCAGACCAGGAGAACACTGAGGTGACTGACTCATCAGACCAGGAGAACACTGAGGTGAGTGACTCATGAGACCAGGAGAACACTGAGGTGACTGACTCATCAGACCAGGAGAACACTGAGGTGACTGACTCATCAGACCAGGAGAACACTGAGGTGACTGACTCATCAGACCAGGAGAACACTGAGGTGACTGACTCATCCGACCAGGAGAACACTGAGGTGACTGACTCATCAGACCAGGAGAACACTGAGGTGACTGACTCATCAGACCAGGAGAACACTGAGGTGACTGACTCATCAGACCAGGAGAACACTGAGGTGACTGACTCATCAGACCAGGAGAACACTGAGGTGACTGGCTCATCAGACCAGGAGAACACTGAGGTGACTGACTCCTCCGACCAGGAGAACACTGAGGTGACTGACTCATCAGACCAGGAGAACACTGAGGTGACTGACTCATCAGACCAGGAGAACACTGAGGTGACTGACTCATCAGACCAGGAGAACACTGAAAAGCTGCCACTCTACATGTTGAAAGGAGACTATCCATCACTACTAGGATGTTCGAGGCTGGAGAAAATCACACTGGACTGGTCATCAGTGCGTACAATGACACATGGAGACACAGGCCTACCTGCCATCTTAAACAAACATGGAGGAGTCTTTTTATGGAGAGCAGGGTAGAATGAAATACATTACAGCGAAGCTTGGCATTAAGCCTGACAGAAAACCAAAGTTTCTGAAAGCACGACCCGTACCAAAAGTCTAGGTTGACTTAGACGCTCTGGCTAAGAACAAAGTACTGGAGCCGGGTCAGTGGGAGTGAAAAGGCAACACTCATCACATCAGTTTCTTATAAAGGATGGTGGAATCAGGATATGTGGCGACTTTAAAGGCACAGTTAACTCTGTGTTGTCCGTTAAGCAGTTTCCACCACCACATATCAAAAAACAATTCTGTTTTTTTTCGGGCTTAGCTGGGAGAAGAGGGCAAAGGGAAATGAAAAATCAACCTCTGCCACGCCTACTTCCGTTGACGAAAAGTCGTGAGTCGTGAGTGGTCCCTGACCCAGCAGTCGTGAGTGGTCCCTGATCCACCAATCGTGAGTGGTCCCTGACCCACCAGTCGTGAGTGGTCCCTGACCCAGCAGTCGTGAGTGGTCTCTGACCCACCAGTTGTGAACCCACCAGTCGTGAGTGGTCCCTGACCCAGCAGTCGTGAGTGGTCTCTGACCCACCAGTCGTGAGTGGTCCCTGACCTACCAGTCGTGAGTGGTCCCTGACCCACCAGTCGTGAGTGGTCTCTGACCCACCAGTCGTGAGTGGTCCCTGACCTACCAGTCGTGAGTGGTCCCTGACCCACCAGTCGTGAGTGGTCCCTGACCTACCAGTCGTGGGTGGTCCCTGACCTACCAGTCGTGAGTGGTCCCTGACCTACCAGTCATGAGTGGTACCTGACCCAGCAGTCGTGAGTGGTCCCTGACCCACCAGTCGTGAGTGGTCCCTGACCCACCAGTCGTGAGTGGTTCCTGACCCAGCAGTCGTGAGTGGTCCCTGACCCACCAGTCGTGAATGGTCCCTGACACACCAGTCGTGAGTGGTCCCTGACCCACCAGTCGTCACCTAGGGCCTCACAGTCACCAAGGGGGTATCTGTTGTCGATGATCATCACCTTCGAGATAAATGTTTGAATGAATTCCTTGCTCCTGTCTCCCCGTTATTGATTTGTTATTAGACGCCGTTATGAAAGCCACGACACATATGTTTCGAGCTCATCAAACACATGGTTTCCACGGTTTCCATGGCTTCCATGGTTTCCATGGCTTCCATGTGTTTGACACCATTCCATTCACTCCATTCAAAGCCATTATTTTGAGCCTTCCTCCCCACAGCAGCAGTGTGGTGGTGGTGGTGTGTGTGTGTGTGTGTGTGTGTGTGTGTGTGTGTGTGTGTGTGTGTGTGTGTGTGTGTGTGTGTGTGTGCACGCGTGAGCACATCAGTGTGTTACTCTTGTCTTTGTGATCCTCTATTGGCAGCCTACGGGTCCTCTTGTCTTTGTGATCCTCTATTGGCAGCCTACGGGTCCTCTTGTCTTTGTGATCCTCTATTGGCAGCCTACGGGTCCTCTTGTCTTTGTGATCCTCTATTGGCATCCTACGGGTCCTCTTGTCCTTGTGATCCTCTATTGGCAGCCTACGGGTCCTCTTGTCTTTGTGATCCTCTATTGGCAGCCTACGGCGTCCTCTTGTCTTTGTCATCCTCTATTGGCAGCCTACGGGTCCTCTTGTCTTTGTGATCCTCTATTGGCAGCCTACGGGTCCTCTTGTCTTTGTGACCCTCTATTGGCATCCTACGGGTCCTCTTGTCTTTGTGATCCTCTATTGGCAGCCTACGGTCCACTTGTCTTTGTGATCCTCTATTGGCAGCCTACGGGCCCTCTTGTCTTTGTGATCCTCTATTGGCAGCCTACGGGTCCTCTTGTCTTTGTGATCCTCTATTGGCAGCCTACGGGTCCTCTTGTCTTTGTGATCCTCTATTGGCATCCTACGGGTCCTCTTGTCTTTGTGATCCTCTATTGGCAGCCTACGGGTCCTCTTGTCTTTGTGATCCTCTATTGGCAGCCTACGGCGTCCTCTTGTCTTTGTGATCCTCTATTGGCAGCCTACGGGTCCTCTTGTCTTTGTGATCCTCTATTGGCAGCCTACGGGTCCTCTTGTCTTTGTGATCCTCTATTGGCATCCTACGGGTCCTCTTGTCTTTGTGATCCTCTATTGGCAGCCTACGGTCCACTTGTCTTTGTGATCCTCTATTGGCAGCCTACGGGTCCTCTTGTCTTTGTGATCCTCTATTGGCAGCCTACGGGTCCTCTTGTCTTTGTGATCCTCTATTGGCAGCCTACGGGTCCTCTTGTCTTTGTGATCCTCTATTGGCAGCCTACGGGTCCTCTTGTCTTTGTGAACCTCTATTGGCAGCCTACGGGTCCTCTTGTCTTTGTGAACCTCTATTGGCAGCCTACGGGTCCTCTTGTCTTTGTGAACCTCTATTGGCAGCCTACGGGTCCTCTTGTCTTTGTGATCCTCTATTGGCGGCCTACGGGTCCTCTTGTCTTTGTGATCCTCTATTGGCAGCCTACGGGTCCTCTTGTCTTTGTGAACCTCTATTGGCAGCCTACGGGTCCTCTTGTCTTTGTGATCCTCTATTGGCAGCCTACGGGTCCTCTTGTCTTTGTGATCCTCTATTGGCAGCCTACGGCGTCCTCTTGTCTTTGTGATCCTCTATTGGCAGCCTACGGGTCCTCTTGTCTTTGTGATCTTCTATTGGCAGCCTACGGGTCCTCTTGTCTTTGTGATCCTCTATTGGCATCCTACGGGTCCTCTTGTCTTTGTGATCCTCTATTGGCATCCTACGGTCCACTTGTCTTTGTGATCCTCTATTGGCAGCCTACGGGCCCTCTTGTCTTTGTGATCCTCTATTGGCAGCCTACGGGTCCTCTTGTCTTTGTGATCCTCTATTGGCAGCCTACGGGTCCTCTTGTCTTTGTGATCCTCTATTGCCAGCCTACGGGTCCTCTTGTCTTTGTGATCCTCTATTGGCAGCCTACGGGTTCTCTTGTCTCTGTGATCCTCTATTGGCAGCCTACGGGTCCTCTTTTTGTGTGTGAACACATTTGTGCGTTTGTCCTTGTACAGGATGCGTATATGCACATGTGTGTGTGTGTGTGTGTGAGTGTGTGTGTGTGTGTCTGTGTGTGTGTGTGTGTCTTCATCCAGCATGGTACAGTACAGAACAGAACGTCCATGTGTCCATGCTGATCCACTTGGACCAATGGTGCTTAACTCCTTAACCCCACTGTCCTTCCTGCCAGAGCAGCCAGTTAAAAGGAGCCTTAAAGATGGGTCATGTGACTGTAAAGAGGTTTAGGAGATCCTCTGGTTAATCTGATGCTGTCTACACCACTCCAGCCTAACCCTGACCTTCTCTCTGGAGGAATCCAACCACTTCAGCCTAACCCTGACCTTCACTCTGGAGGAATCCAACCACTTCAGCCTAACCCTGACCTTCACTCTGGAGGAATCCAACCACTTCAGCCTAACCCTGACCTTCTCTCTGGAGGAATCCAACCACTTCAGCCTAACCCTGACCTTCTCTCTGGAGGAATCCAACCACTTCAGCCTAACCCTGACCTTCTCTCTGGAGGAATCCAACCACTTCAGCCTAACCCTGACCTTCACTCTGGAGGAATCCAACCACTTCAGCCTAACCCTGACCTTCTCTCTGGAGGAATCCAACCACTTCAGCCTAACCCTGACCTTCTCTCTGGAGGAATCCAACCACTCCAGCCTAACCCTGACCTTCTCTCTGGAGGAATCCAACCACTTCAGCCTAACCCTGACCTTCACTCTGGAGGAATCCAACCACTTCAGCCTAACCCTGACCTTCTCTCTGGAGGAATCCAACCACTTCAGCCTAACCCTGACCTTCTCTCTGGAGGAATCCAACCACTTCAGCCTAACCCTGACCTTCTCTCTGGAGGAATCCCACCACTCCAGCCTAACCCTGACCTTCACTCTGGAGGAATCCAACCACTTCAGCCTAACCCTGACCTTCTCTCTGGAGGAATCCAACCACTTCAGCCTAACCCTGACCTTCACTCTGGAGGAATCCAACCACTCCAGCCTAACCCTGACCTTCTCTCTGGAGGAATCCAACCACTTCAGCCTAACCCTGATCTTCACTCTGGAGGAATCCAACCACTTCAGCCTAACCCTGACCTTCACTCTGGAGGAATCCAACCACTTCAGCCTAACCCTGACCTTCACTCTGGAGGAATCCAACCACTTCAGCCTAACCCTGACCTTCACTCTGGAGGAATCCAACCACTTCAGCATAAACCTGACCTTCTCTCTGGAGGAATCCAACCACTTCAGCCTAACCCTGACCTTCACTCTGGAGGAATCCAACCACTTCAACCTAACCCTGACCTTCACTCTGGAGGAATCCAACCACTTCAGCCTAACCCTGACCTTCACTCCGGAGGAATCCAACCACTTCAGCCTAACCCTGACCTTCACTCTGGAGGAATCCAACCACTTCAGCCTAACCCTGACCTTCTCTCTGGAGGAATCCAACCACTTCAACCTAACCCTGACCTTCCCTCTGGAGGAATCCAACCACTTCAACCTAACCCTGACCTTCCCTCTGGAGGAATCCAACCACTTCAACCTAACCCTGACCTTCTCTCTGGAGGAATCCAACCACTTCAGCCTAACCCTGACCTTCACTCTGGAGGAATCCAACCACTTCAGCCTAACCCTGACCTTCTCTCTGGAGGAATCCAACCACTTCAGCCTAACCCTGACCTTCTCTCTGGAGGAATCCAACCACTTCAGCCTAACCCTGACCTTCACTCTGGAGGAATCCCACCACTTCAGCCTAACCCTGACCTTCTCTCTGGAGGAATCCAACCACTTCAGCCTAACCCTGAGCTTCTCTCTGGAGGAATCCAACCACTTCAGCCTAACCCTGAGCTTCTCTCTGGAGGAATCCAACCACTTCAGCCTAACCCTGAGCTTCTCTCTGGAGGAATCCAACCACTTCAGCCTAACCCTGACCTTCTCTCTGGAGGTTTCGAACCATTTCAGCCTAACCCTGAGTTTCTCTCTGGAGGATTCGAACCATTTCAGCCTAACCCTGACCTTCTCTCTGGAGGAATCCAACCACTTCAGCCTAACCCTGACCTTCACTCTGGAGGAATCCAATGATAAAACTTACCCAGGAAGTGCAAACTCGCTTTGTTAGGCTTGTTTCTCTGGATGCCAACTACTCAGCTTACAACTGCCTACATCCTGCAAAGCAAGTTAGTCCTATGTGTTAATAAACACTTAGCTATTATTCAGGCGGTGCAATGTGATAGTAATACTAATATGCTGCAGAAGCTACATGGGGGTGCCAGTTTAGTGTGGTGACTTGGGCTCATTCAGGCGGTGTAATATGATAGTAATAGTAATATGCTGCAGAAGCTACATGGGGTGCCAGTTTAGTGTGGTGACTTGGGCTCATTCAGGCGGTGTAATGTGATATGTTGCAGAAGCTACATGGGGGTGCCATTTTAGTGTAGTGACTTGGGCTCATTCAGGCGGTGTTAAGTGATAAGCTGCAGAAACTACATGGGGTGCCAGTTTAGTGTGGTGACTTGGGCTCATTCAGCCGGTGTAATGTGATATGCTGCAGAAGCTACAGGGGGTGCCAGTTTATTGTGGTGACTTGGGCTCATTCAGGCGGTGTAATGTGATATGTTGCAGAAGCTACAGGGGGTACCAGTTTAGTGTGGTGACTTGGGCTCATTCAGGCGGTGTAATGTAATATGTTGCAGAAGCTACATGGGGGTGCCATTTTAGTGTAGTGACTTGGGCTCATTCAGGCGGTGTAATGTGATATGCTGCAGAAGCTACAGGGGGTGCCAGTTTAGTGTAGTGACTTGGGCTCATTCAGGCGGTGTAATATGATATGCTGCAGAAGCTACAGGGGGTGCCAGTTTAGTCTGGTGACTTGGGCTCATTCAGGCGGTGTAATGTGATAGTAATAGTAATATGCTGCAGAAGCTACAGGGGGTGCCATTTTAGTGTAGTGACTTGGGCTCATTCAGGCGGTGTAATGTGATATGTTGCAGAAGCTACATGGGGTTCCATTTTAGTGTAGTGACTTGGGCTCATTCAGGCGGTGTAATATGATTGTAATAGTAATATGCTGCAGAAGCTACAGGGGGGTGCCAGTTTATTGTGGTGACTTGGGCTCATTCAGGCGGTGTAATGTGATATGCTGCAGAAGCTACAGGGGGGTGCCAGTTTAGTGTGGTGACTTGGGCTCATTCAGGCGGTGTAATGTGATAGTACTAGTAATATGCTGCAGAAGCTACAGGGGGGTGGCAGTTTAGTGTGGTGACTTGGGCTCATGGAAATCTTGGCACATTTTTAGTCACACAATCCCTATTTTAAAAATAGAAGCCAAAAATGTATTTTGACAAAGATATAACAATGTGAGGATGTTGTACTATATTTTCGTAACGGGATGAGAGTCAGGAGAAGAAGTTGTCTCGCTCATCGGTGCCGTTTACCTTACAGTAGTTTAGCCGCTGTAATTTAGTTACTGTAGTTTAGTTGCTGTAGTTTAGTTGCTGTAGTTTAGTTGCTGTAGTTTAGCCGCTGTAGTTTAGTTGCTGTAGTTTAGGTGCTGTAGTTTAGTTGCTGTAGTTTAGTTGCTGTAGTTTAGCCGCTGTAGTTTAGTTGCTGTAGTTTAGTTGCTGTAGTTTAGCCGCTGTAGTTTAGTTGCTGTAGTTTAGTTGCTGTAGTTTAGTTGCTGTAGTTTAGCCACTGTAGTTTAGTTGCTGTAGTTTAGTTGCTGTAGTTTAGTTGCTGTAGTTTAGTTGCTGTAGTTTAGTTGCTGTAGTTTAGTTGCTGTAGTTTAGTTGCTGTAGTTTAGTTGCTGTAGTTTAGTTGCTGTAGTTTAGTTGCTGTAGTTTAGTTGCTGTAGTTTAGCCACTGTAGTTTAGTTGCTGTAGTTTAGTTGCTGTAGTTTAGTTGCTGTAGTTTAGTTGCTGTAGTTTAGTTGCTGTAGTTTAGTTGCTGTAGTTTAGTTGCTGTAGTTTAGTTGCTGTAGTTTAGTTGCTGTAGTTTAGTTGCTGTAATTTAGTTGCTGTAGTTTAGTTGCTGTAGTTTAGTTGCTGTAGTTTAGTTGCTGTAGTTTAGTTGCTGTAGTTTAGTTGCTGTAGTTTAGTTGCTGTAGTTTAGTTACTGTAGTTTAGTTACTGTAGTTTAGTTGCTGTAATTTAGTTGCTGTAGTTTAGTTACTGTAGTTTAGTTGCTGTAGTTTAGCCGCTGTAGTTTAGTTGCTGTAGTTTAGTTGCTGTAGTTTAGTTGCTGTAATTTAGTTGCTGTAGTTTAGTTGCTGTAGTTTAGTTACTGTAGTTTAGTTGCTGTAGTTTAGTTGCTGTAGTTTAGTTGCTGTAGTTTAGTTGCTGTAGTTTAGCCGCTGTAGTTTAGTCGCTGTAGTTTAGCCGCTGTAGTTTAGTTGCTGTAGTTTAGTTGCTGTAGTTTAGTTGCTGTAGTTTAGTTACTGTAGTTTAGTTGCTGTAGTTTAGTTGCTGTAGTTTAGTTGCTGTAGTTTAGCCGCTGTAGTTTATTTGCTGTAGTTTAGTTGCTGTAGTTTAGTTACTGTAGTTTAGCCGCTGTAGTTTATTTGCTGTAGTTTAGTTACTGTAATTGTGTCCTTGTTGGTAGTAGGTAAAGCTAATTACCTACAAACACACAGTCTCTCTCTCTCTCTCTTCTCTCTCTCTCTCGCTCTCTCTCTTTGCCTCTCTCTCTCTTTGCCTCTCTCTCTCTTTCTCTCTCTGTCTCTCTCTGTCTCGCTCCCTCTCTCTCTCTCTTCTCTTTCTCTCTCTTCTCTCTCGCTCTCTTTCTCTCTCTCTCTAACTTTCTCTCTCTTTCTCTCTCTTTCTCTCTAACTTTCTCTCTGTCTCTCTCTCTCTCTCTCTTTCTCTCTCTCTCTGTTGGACTTTAGACAGAGGCATGTGTAAACGTCAACAACCTCCCACACAGGAGAGCGAATTCCTTTGATTTGGCCCAGAGAGTGAGAGATAGAGAGAGAATTAAACAGTTATACAGTAACTCTTAGCAAAGTAAACACTCTCCTCAGCCTGTGACCTATATAAGCCCTGCTTTGACTATCTACTGCACATCAACACACCCAATTCCCTACTGTATATAGTTTCTGGTGTCTGGTCTCTGGTCAAAAGTAGTGCACTACATGGGGAAAAGGGTACAATTTGGGATTCTTTCTAGAACAATTGATCTCACGGCCTTATCTCTTAACCTTGGCACTGGTTCAGTCTGATTTAGAACTGTTAGTAAATACAGCTGCCAACAGACACCCACCTCAAGGAGAGAACACTGGTTCAGTCTGATTTAGACCTGTTAGTAAATACAGCTGCCAACAGACACCGACCTCAAGGAGAGAACACTGGTTCAGTCTGATTTAGACCTGTTAGTAAATACAGCTGCCAACAGACACCCACCTCAAGGAGGGAACACTGGTTCAGTCTGATTTAGACCTGTTAGTAAATACAGCTGCCAACAGACACCGACCTCAAGGAGGGAACACTGGTTCAGTCTGATTTAGACCTGTTAGTAAATACAGCTGCCAACAGACACCCACCTCAAGGAGAGAACACTGGTTCAGTCTGATTTAGACCTGTTAGTAAATACAGCTGCCAACAGACACCCACCTCAAGGAGAGAACACTGGTTCAGTCTGATTTAGACCTGTTAGTAAATACAGCTGCCAACAGACACCCACCTCAAGGAGGGAACACTGGTTCAGTCTGATTTAGACCTGTTAGTAAATACAGCTGCCAACAGACACCGACCTCAAGGAGGGAACACTGGTTCAGTCTGATTTAGACCTGTTAGTAAATACAGCTGCCAACAGACACCCACCCCAAGGAGAGAACACTGGTTCAGTCTGATTTAGACCTGTTAGTAAATACAGCTGCCAACAGACACCGACCTCAAGGAGAGAACACTGGTTCAGTCTGATTTAGACCTGTTAGTAAATACAGCTGCCAACAGACACCCACCTCAAGGAGAGAACACTGGTTCAGTCTGATTTAGACCTGTTAGTAAATACAGCTGCCAACAGACACCCACCTCAAGGAGAGAACACTGGTTCAGTCTGATTTAGACCTGTTAGTAAATACAGCTGCCAACAGACACCCACCTCAAGGAGAGAACACTGGTTCAGTCTGATTTAGACCTGTTAGTAAATACAGCTGCCAACAGACACCGACCTCAAGGAGGGAACACTGGTTCAGTCTGATTTAGACCTGTTAGTAAATACAGCTGCCAACAGACACCGACCTCAAGGAGGGAACACTGGTTCAGTCTGATTTAGACCTGTTAGTAAATACAGCTGCCAACAGACACCGACCTCAAGGAGAGAACACTGGTTCAGTCTGATTAAGACCTGTTAGTAAATACAGCTGCCAACAGACACCGACCTCAAGGAGAGAACACTGGTTCAGTCTGATTTAGACCTGTTAGTAAATACAGCTGCCAACAGACACCCACCTCAAGGAGAGAATACAAGGCCACAATAATGTTTACATCTATGTTCTCTCCACAGTATGAAGCGACTTTCAAGACATTTGAAACTGAAAACTACTTTTACCTCCTTTTTCTTGTATTGGACCAAAAATGTCCCTGGTATAGAGTTATGTGATTTCTACTATCAGACATGTCTTCACAGTGTGGTACCAACAACAATGTTGGGTCACAGGGCTCCATGTCATAGGATTGAAATGCAGCGTTTGGTTCCATGCCCAGTATTGGGTGTGTCCCATAGATATAGATTGTATAAGACTGCCAGGGGCACAGGGGCACAGGGCCTGGATGGGTGGGAGGGAGGGAGGGAGGGAGCAGGAAGTAGAGCAGGTCTTTACTGTCTGCTACCAAGCCCAGAGTCTCATCATTTTGCTTCTAGTATTGTCTAGGGCAGAGAGGTCACAGGGGCTCTGCAGTGGGTGGGTGGGGTGGAGTGGGTGGTTAAAGAGGGTAGGTCTACTGGTGCTGTGCCAGAGTATTACAAAGCTCACCCCATGGGTAAGCCCAGTCCCACCGAGAGATTATCTACTGCCATAATGAGGTTGTCTGGTGGTATAGTAACCAGAACTAAACACACCCCTAAACCCCCCTCACCTCACTCCCTCCCACACCTCCTCCTACCTAAACCCCCCTCACCTCACTCCCTCCCACACCTCCTCCTACCTAACCCCCCCCCCCACCTCACTCCCTCCCACACCTCCTCCTATCTAAACCCCCCTCACCTCACTCCCTCCCACACCTCCTCCTATCTAAACCCCCCTCACCTCACTCCATCCCGAACCTCCTCCTACCTAAACCCCCCTCACCTCACCCCCTCCCACACCTCCTCCTACCTAAACCCCCCTCACCTCACTCCCTCCCACACCTCCTCCTATCTAAACCCCCCTCACCTCACTCCCTCCCACACCTCACTCCCTCCCACACCTCCTCCTATCTAAACCCCCCTCACCTCACTCCCTCCCACACCTCCTCCTACCTAAACCCCCCCTCACCTCACTCCCTCCCACACCTCCTCCTATCTAAACCCCCCTCACCTCACCCCCTCCCACACCTCCTCCTATCTACCCCCCCCCCCCCACCTCACTCCCTCCCACACCTCCTCCTATCTAAACCCCCCTCACCTCACTCCCTCCCACACCTCCTCCTACCTAACCCCCCCCCCCACCTCACTCCCTCCCACACCTCCTCCTATCTAACCCCCCCCCCCCCCCACCTCACTCCCTCCCACACCTCCTCCTATCTAAACCCCCCTCAGCTCACCCCCTCCCACACCTCCTCCTACCTAAACCCCCCTCACCTCACCTCTCCCACACCTCCTCCTATCTAAACCCCCCTCACCTCACTCCTTCCCACACCTCCTCCTATCTAAACCCCCCTCACCTCACTCCCTCCCACACCTCCTCCTACCTAAACCCCCCCCCCACCTCACTCCCTCCCACACTTCCTCCTATCTAAACCCCCCTCACCTCACTCCCTCCCGAACCTCCTCCAACCTAAACCCCCCTCACCTCACTCCCTCCCACACCTCCTCCTAACTAAACCCCCCACACCTCCTCCTATCTAAACCCCCCTCACCTCACTCCCTAACACACCTCCTCCTATCTAAACCCCCCTCACCTCACTCCCTCCCACACCTCCTCCTATCTAAAACCCCTCACCTCACTCCCTCCCACACCTCCTCCTATCTAAACCCCCCTCACCTCACTCCCTCCCACACCTCCTCCTATCTAACCCCCCCCCCTCACCTCACTCCCTCCCACACCTCCTCCTATCTAAACCCCCCCACCTCACTCCCTCCCACACCTCCTCCTACCTAAACCCCCCTCACCTCACTCCCTCCCACACCTCCTCCTATCTAAACCCCCCTCACCTCACTCCCTCCCACACCTCCTCCTATCTAAACCCCCCCCCCTCACCTCACTCCCTCCCACACCTCCTCCTATCTAAACCCCCCCACCTCACTCCCTCCCACACCTCCTCCTATCTAAACCCCCCCCCCCCTCACCTCACTCCCTCCCACACCTCCTCCTATCTAAACCCCCCTCACCTCACTCCCTCCCACACCTCCTCCTATCTAAACCCCCCTCACCTCACTCCCTCCCACACCTCCTCCTACCTAAACCCCCCTCACCTCACTCCCTCCCACACCTCCTCCTATCTAAACCCCCCCACCTCACTCCCTAACACACCTCCTCCTATCTAAACCCCCCTCACCTCACTCCCTCCCACACCTCCTCCTATCTAAACCCCCCCACCTCACTCCCTCCCACACCTCCTCCTATCTAAACCCCCCCCCCCTCACCTCACTCCCTCCCACACCTCCTCCTACCTAAACCCCCCTCACCTCACTCCCTCCCGAACCTCCTCCTATCTAAACCCCCCTCACCTCACTCCCTCCTGAACCTCCTCCTATCTAAACCCCCCCACCTCACTCCCTCCCACACCTCCTCCTATCTAAACCCCCCTCACCTCACTCCCTCCCAAACCTCCTCCTATCTAAACCCCCCTCACCTCACTCCCTCCCACACCTCCTCCTACCTAAACCCCCCTCACCTCACTCCCTCCCACACCTCCTCTTACCTAAACCCCCCCCTCACCTCACTCCCTCCCACACCTCCTCCTATCGAAACCCCCCTCACCTCACTCCCTCCCACACCTCCTCCTATCTAAACCCCCCTCACCTCACTCCCTCCTGAACCTCCTCCTACCTAAACCCCCCCCACCTCACTCCCTCCCACACCTCCTATCTAAACCCCCCTCACCTCAATCCCTCCTGAACCTCCTCCTACCTAAACCCCCCTCACCTCACTCCCTCCCACACCTCCTCCTATCTAAACCCCCCTCACCTCACTCCATCCCGAACCTCCTCCTACCTAAACCTCCCTCACCTCACCCCCTCCCACACCTCCTCCTACCTAAACCCCCCTCACCTCACTCCCTCCCACACCTCCTCCTATCTAAACCCCCCTCACCTCACTCCCTCCCACACCTCACTCCCTCCCACACCTCCTCCTATCTAAACCCCCCTCACCTCACTCCCTCCCACACCTCCTCCTACCTAAACCCCCCCTCACCTCACTCCCTCCCACACCTCCTCCTATCTAAACCCCCCTCACCTCACCCCCTCCCACACCTCCTCCTATCTACCCCCCCCCCACCTCACTCCCTCCCACACCTCCTCCTATCTAAACCCCCCTCACCTCACTCCCTCCCACACCTCCTCCTACCTAACCCCCCCCCCCCACCTCACTCCCTCCCACACCTCCTCCTATCTAACCCCCCCCCCCCACCTCACTCCCTCCCACACCTCCTCCTATCTAAACCCCCCTCACCTCACCCCCTCCCACACCTCCTCCTACCTAAACCCCCCTCACCTCACCTCTCCCACACCTCCTCCTATCTAAACCCCCCTCACCTCACTCCTTCCCACACCTCCTCCTATCTAAACCCCCCTCACCTCACTCCCTCCCACACCTCCTCCTACCTAAACCCCCCCCCCACCTCACTCCCTCCCACACTTCCTCCTATCTAAACCCCCCTCACCTCACTCCCTCCCGAACCTCCTCCAACCTAAACCCCCCTCACCTCACTCCCTCCCACACCTCCTCCTAACTAAACCCCCCACACCTCCTCCTATCTAAACCCCCCTCACCTCACTCCTTCCCACACCTCCTCCTATCTAAACCCCCCTCACCTCACTCCCTAACACACCTCCTCCTATCTAAACCCCCCCCTCACCTCACTCCTTCCCACACCTCCTCCTACCTAAACCCCCCTCACCTCACTCCCTCCCACACCTCCTCCTATCTAAACCCCCCCACCTCACTCCCTAACACACCTCCTCCTATCTAAAACCCCTCACCTCACTCCCTCCCACACCTCCTCCTATCTAAACCCCCCTCACCTCACTCCCTCCCACACCTCCTCCTATCTAACCCCCCCCCTCACCTCACTCCCTCCCACACCTCCTCCTATCTAAACCCCCCCACCTCACTCCCTCCCACACCTCCTCCTACCTAAACCCCCCTCACCTCACTCCCTCCCACACCTCCTCCTATCTAAACCCCCCTCACCTCACTCCCTCCCACACCTCCTCCTATCTAAACCCCCCCCCCCTCACCTCACTCCCTCCCACACCTCCTCCTACCTAAACCCCCCTCACCTCACTCCCTCCCGAACTTCCTCCTACCTAAACCCCCCTCACCTCACTCCCTCCCGAACCTCCTCCTATCTAAACCCCCCTCACCTCACTCCCTCCCACACCTCCTCCTACCTACACCCCCCTCACCTCACTCCCTCCCACACCTCCTCTTACCTAAACCCCCCCCTCACCTCACTCCCTCCCACACCTCCTCCTATCGAAACCCCCCTCACCTCACTCCCTCCCACACCTCCTCCTATCTAAACCCCCCTCACCTCACTCCCTCCTGAACCTCCTCCTACCTAAACCCCCCCCACCTCACTCCCTCCCACACCTCCTATCTAAACCCCCCTCACCTCAATCCCTCCTGAACCTCCTCCTACCTAAACCCCCCTCACCTCACTCCCTCCCACACCTCCTCCTATCTAAACCCCCCTCACCTCACTCCCTCCCACACCTCCTCCTACCTAAACCCCACACACCTCACCCCCTTCATATCTCCCTTCCCCCCTCACCTCACTCCATGGGTCAGCATAGTTTCCCCCGAGAGGCCGTCTGGTGGCATAGTTATCAGCCTTAACACCTCCCCCTCCTGTAACCCTCACCTCACCCTCTTCATGTCCCTCCCTCCTTACCTCACCTCACCCCCTTCATGTCCCTCCCTCCCTCCCTCCCTCCCTCCCTCCCTCCCTCCCTCACCTCACCCTTTAATGTCTCCCTCCCTCCCTCCCTCCCTCCCTCCCTCACCTCACCCTTTAATGTCTCCCTCCCTCCCTCCCTCCCTCCCTCCCCTCACCCTTTAATGTCTCCCTCCCTCCCTTACCTCTCCCCCTTCATGTCTCCCTCCCTCCCTCACCTCACCCTTTCATGTCTCCCTCCCTCCCTCCCTCACCTTACCCCTTTCATGTCTCCCTCCCTCCCTCCCTCACCTCACCCCCTTCATGTCTCGCTCCCACCCACCCTCAACTCACCTCCTTCATGTCTCCCTCCCTCCCTCACCTCACCCTTTCATGTCTCCCTCCCTCCCTCACCTCACCCCCTTCATGTCTCCCTCCCTCCCTCACCCTTGCATGTCTCCCTCCCTCCCTCACCTCACCCTTTCATGTCTCTCTCCCTCCCTCCCTCACCTCACCCCCTTCATGTCTCCCTCCATCCTTCCCTCCCTCACCTCACTCCCTTCATGTCTCCCTCCCTCACCTCTCTCCCTTCATGTCTCTCTCCCTCCTTCACCCCCTTCATGTCTCCCTCCCTCCCTCCCTCACCTCACCCCCTTCATGTCTCCCTACCTCCCTCACCTCACCCCCTTCATGTCTCCCTCCCTCCCTCACCTCAACCATTCATGTCTCCCTCCCTCACCTCTCCCCCTTCATGTCTCCCTCCCTCCCTCCCTCACCTCACCCCCTTCATGTCTCCCTCCATCCCTCACCTCTCCCCCTTCATGTATCCCTCCCTCCCTCACGTCACCCCCTTCATGTCTCCCTCCCTCCCTCACCTCCACCCCTTCATGTCTCCCTCCCTCCCTCACCTCACCCCCTTTCATGTCTCCCTCCCTCACCCTCACCTCACTCCCTTCATGTCTCCCTCCCTCACCTCACCCCCTTCATGTCTCCCTCCCTCCCTCACCTCACCCCCTTCATTGTCTCCCTCCCTCACCCTCACCCCCTTCATGTCTCCCTCCCTCACCTCAACCCATTTCATGTCTCCCTCCCTCACCCTCACCTCCCTCCCTTCATGTCTCCCTCCCTCACCTCACCACCTTCATGTCTCCCTCCCTCACCTCACCCACTTCATGTCTCCCTCACTCCCTCACCTCACTCCCTTCATGTCTCTCTCCCTCACCCTCGCCTCACTCCCTTCATGTCTCCCTCCCTCCCTCACCTCTCCCCCTTCATGTCTCCCTCCCTCCCTCACCTCACCACCTTCATGTTTCCCTCCCTCACCTCACCCACTTCATGTCTCCCTCCCTCACCTCACCCACTTCATGTCTCCCTCTCTCCCTCGCCTCTCACACTTCATGTATCCCTCTCACCCTCGCCTCTCTCCCTTCATGTCTCCCTCCCTTCTGGCTCGGACAAGGCAGAGTGGTGAGAGACCGTTGTTTAATTGGTCCTGTTCTCCTCAAAGCCTGTATTAAGTCACTCACGACTCTGGGAATTAAAAGGAGAAAGTGGAAAAAGCTGTAAACCTCTTACAAAGTCAATTGAAGTGCAACACAAAAGAGGCTGGCATTGAATGAAGGTTGCAGTCAGAGAGAGAGAGAGAGAGACAGAACGTAACTGACTCTCTCTCTGACTGACTGACTGACTGACTGGGCAACCTCTGGTCTGGCCTCTGGGGCTGTGTCCCAAATGGAACATTCCCTAAGAGCCCTGGTCAAAAGTAGTGCGCTATATAGGGAATAGGGTGCCATAAGGCTCTGGTGAAAAGTAGTGCACTATATATAGGGAATAGGGTGCCATAGGGCTCTGGTCAAAAGTAGTGCACTATATAGGGAATAGGCTGCCATAGGGCTCTGGTGAAAAGTAGTGCACTATATAGGGAATAGAGTGCCATAGGGCTCTGGTTAAAAGTAGTGCACTATATAGGGAATAGGGTGCCATTTGGGATGTAGATGTCTGGCTCTCACCACCAGCTAGCTCACATCCAGTGGTCAACTGTCCAGACATCCAGACAGTCTGAATCTGGGAGACGGGCTGAGAAAACTCGCCAGTCCAATACATGTGTGTAAAACAAACAAACCTGTTTAAACTCACGTTGAAGGAAACTCTTCCTGTGTGATGGCCAGCCTCTGGTGCACTGAGTACTTAGTGTGATACTATACTGTAGTCTCCACCGAGTACGGGCTTAGTGTGATACGATACTGTAGTCTCCACTGAGTACAGGCTTAGTGTGATACTATACTGTAGTCTCCACTGAGTACGGGCTTAGTGTGATACGATACTGTAGTCTCCACTGAGTACAGGCTTAGTGTGATACTATACTGTAGTCTCCACTGAGAACAGGCTTAGTGTGATACTATACTGTAGTCTCCACTGAGTACAGGCTTAGTGTGATACTATACTGTAGTCTCCACTGAGTACGGGCTTAGTGTGATACGATACTGTAGTCTCCACTTAGTACAGGCTTAGTGTGATACGATACTGTAGTCTCCACTGAGAACAGGCTTAGTGTGATACTATACTGTAGTCTCCACCGAGTACGGGCTTATCGTACAGGCTTAGTGTGATACGATACTGTAGTCTCCACTGAGAACAGGCTTAGTGTGATACTATACTGTAGTCTCCACTTAGTACAGGCTTAGTGTGATACTATACTGTAGTCTCCACTGAGTACAGTCTTATAATACAGGCTTAGTGTGATACTATACTGTAGTCTCCACTGAGTACGGGCTTATCGTACAGGCTTAGTGTGATACGATACTGTAGTCTCCACTGAGAACAGGCTTAGTGTGATACTATACTGTAGTCTCCACTGAGTACAGTCTTATAATACAGGCTTAGTGTGATACTATACTGTAGTCTCCACCGAGTACGGGCTTATCGTACAGGCTTAGTGTGATACGATACTGTAGTCTCCACTGAGAACAGGCTTAGTGTGATACTATACTGTAGTCTCCACTTAGTACAGGCTTAGTGTGATACTATACTGTAGTCTCCACTGAGTACAGTCTTATAATACAGGCTTAGTGTGATACTATACTGTAGTCTCCACTGAGTACTTAGTGTGATACTATACTGTAGTCTCCACTGAGTACAGGCTTAGTGTGATACTATACTGTAGTCTCCACTGAGTACAGTCTTAGTGTGATACTATACTGTAGTCTCCACTGAGTACAGGCTTAGTGTGATACTATACTGTAGTCTCCACTGAGTACAGGCTTAGTGTGATACTATACTGTAGTCTCCACTGAGTACAGGCTTAGTGTGATACTATGCTGTAGTCTCCACTGAGTACTTAGTGTGATACTATACTGTAGTCTCCACTGAGTACAGGCTTAGTGTGATACTATACTGTAGTCTCCACTGAGTACAGGCTTAGTGTGATACTATACTGTAGTCTCCACTGAGTACAGGCTTAGTGTGATACTATACTGTAGTCTCCACTGAGTACAGGCTTAGTGTGATACTATACTGTAGTCTCCACTGAGTACAGGCTTAGTGTGATACTATACTGTAGTCTCCACTGAGTACAGGCTTAGTGTGATGCTATACTGTAGTCTCCACTGAGTACAGGCTTAGTGTGATACTATACTGTAGTCTCCACTTAGTGCAGTCTTAGTGTGATACTATACTGTAGTCTCCACTGAGTACAGGCTTAGTGTGATACTATACTGTAGTCTCCACTTAGTACAGGCTTAGTGTGATACTATACTGTAGTCTCCACTGAGTACTTAGTGTGATACTATACTGTAGTCTCCACTGAGTACAGGCTTAGTGTGATACTATACTGTAGTCTCCACTGAGTACAGGCTTATAGTACAGTCTTGGTGTGATACTATACTGTAGTCTCCACTTAGTACAGGCTTAGTGTGATACTATACTGTAGTCTCCACTGAGTACTTAGTGTGATACTATACTGTAGTCTCCACTGAGTACAGGCTTAGTGTGATACTATACTGTAGTCTCCACTGAGTACAGGCTTAGTGTGATACTATACTGTAGTCTCCACTGAGTACAGGCTTAGTGTGATACTATACTGTAGTCTCCACTGAGTACAGGCTTAGTGTGATACTATACTGTAGTCTCCACTGAGTACAGGCTTAGTGTGATACTATACTGTAGTCTCCACTGAGTACAGGCTTAGTGTGATACTATACTGTAGTCTCCACTTAGTACAGGCTTAGTGTGATACTATACTGTAGTCTCCACTCAGTACAGTCTCAGTGTGATACTATTCTGCGGTAGAGTAGTGGTGTAGGACAGTAATTTCCTTCATCTTGTTTGGACCCGCAGGAACGTAGCTGCTGACTTTGCAGGAATTGATGGAGATTCTTAATAAATCTCAAATACACCACACAAAAAAAAAATATGATTTCAAGTGTTGGAAGTAATTCTAGGGGATATTTCTTAGAAATCTGGTAACACTGGGCAGGGATTATAAATGTGTATGAAACAAACTGGGCAAAACTGACTCCCATTCTTTTTTAAAGAGGGAGGTACTGTCATTCTTCCTATGTACTTGGCAGTGCACTGAGTACAGACTTGTGTGGTACCCTATCCCCTATTCAGTGTACTACTTTAACCAGGGTCCCTAGGGTTTAACAACTATACTGTTTAAGCAAGTGCTCTGACATCTGAGCCTGGTTATAACATTCACAGAGGTTATGACATCTGAGCCTGGTTATAACATTCACAGAGGTTATGACATCTGCCTGGTTATAACATCCACAGAGGTTATGACATCTGAGCCTGGTTATAACATTCACAAAGGTTATGACATCTGAGCCTGGTTATACCACCCACAGAGGTTATGACATCTGAGCCTGGTTATAACAGCCACAGACGTTATGACATCTGCGCCTGGTTATAACATTCATAGAGGTTATAACATCTGAGCCTGGTTATAACATTCACAGAGGTTATGACGTCTGAGCCTGGTTATAACATTCACAGAGGTTATGACGTCTGAGCCTGGTTATAACATCTGAGCCTGGTTATAACATTCACAGAGGTTATAACATCTGAGTCTGGTTATAACATTCACAGAGGTTATGACATCTGAGCCTGGTTATAACATCCACAGAGGTTATGACATCTGAGTCTGGTTATAACATTCACAGAGGTTATGACGTCTGAGCCTGGTTATAGCATCCACAGAAGTTATGACATCTGAGCCTGGTTATAACATCCACAGAGGTTATGACATCTGAGCCTGGTTATAGCATCCACAGAGGTTATGACATCTGAGCCTGGTTATAACATTCACAGAGGTTATGACATCTGAGCCTGGTTATAACATCCGCAGAGGTTATGACATCTGAGCCTGGTTATAACATTCACAGAGGTTATGACATCTGAGCCTGGTTATAACATCCACAGAGGTTATGACATCTGAGCCTGGTTATAACATCCACAGAGGTTATGACATCTGAGCCTGGTTATAACATCCACAGAGGTTATGACATCTGAGCCTGGTTATAACATTCACAGAGGTTATGACATCTGAGCCTGGTTATAACATTCACAGAGGTTATGACATCTGAGCCTGGTTATAACATCCGCAGAGGTTATGACATCTGAGCCTGGTTATAACATTCACAGAGGTTATGACATCTGAGCCTGGTTATAACATCCACAGAGGTTATGACATCTGAGCCTGGTTATAACATCCACAGAGGTTATGACATCTGAGCCTGGTTATAACATCCACAGAGGTTATGACATCTGAGCCTGGTTATAACATTCACAGAGGTTATGACATCTGAGCCTGGTTATAACAATGTGATTTGTGATTTAGGGTCCATGGAATCTGACTAATGGAATCTGATTTAGGGCCCATGGAATCTGACTAATGGAATCTGATTTAGGGTCCATGGAATCTGACTAATGGAATCTGATTTAGGGTCCATGGAATCTGACTAATGGAATCTGATTTAGGGTCCATGGAATCTGACCAATGGAATCTGATTTAGGGTCCATGGAATCTGACTAATGGAATCTGATTTAGGGTCCATGGAATCTGACTAATGGAATCTGATTTAGGGTCCATGGAATCTGACTAATGGAATCTGATTTAGGGTCCATGGAATCTGACCAATGGAATCTGATTTAGGGTCCATGGAATCTGACTAATGGAATCTGATTTAGGGTCCATGGAATCTGACTAATGGAATCTGATTTAGGGTCCATGGAATCTGACCAATGGAATCTGATTTAGGGTCCATGGAATCTGACTAATGGAATCTGATTTAGGGTCCATGGAATCTGACTAATGGAATCTGATTTAGGGTCCATGGAATCTGACTAATGGAATCTGATTTAGGGTCCATGGAATCTGACTAATGGAATGTGACTTGGGGTCCGTGGAATCTGACTTGGGGTCCGTGGAATCTGACTTGGGGTCCGTGGAATCTGACTTGGGGTCTGTGGATTGTAACTCGTCCTCGTTGTTTTAACATTGACTGGTGATCCAGCACGTATCAACAAGTCCTTGGGGTGATTTTTTATTTTTCCACCAGATTTGGTTGCACTTTATTTATACATTCCCCTTATAGATGATCTATAGATGGTCACAAGATCAAATATTGATTAAACACAACAGCTAAGATATTCAACAGCCTGCTAGAGTTACAGTTAGAATTAGGGTTAATGCTAGTGTTTAGGGTTTAGTATTCTACCCCTTGGTCACTACAGAGAGAAAGTGCCTCTACGGTCTCTGAAATTAGCTGGTAGAAAGTTGAGCAGCAGTGAGATTAGGATGAAGGGCCCCGCAGGGGGGGGGGGGGGGAGGGGGATCGGGATCCTTACACTAGAGAGAGAAACACGTCTGCAGCTGTCTGCTGCCTCGCTGTCTCAGAGCAGCCAAACATCCACACAGAGAAATATCTTGCCATCTTTATGTAATACATGTATCACTAGCCACTTTAAACTATGCCACTTTATGTTTACATACCCTACATTACTCATCTCATATGTATATACTGTACTCTATACCATCTACTGCATCTTGCCTATGCCGTTCTGTACCATCACTCATTCATATATCTTTATGTACATATTCTTTATCCCTTTACACTTGTGTATGTGTATAAAGTAGTAGTTGTGGAATTGTTAGGTTAGATTACTTGTTGGTTATTACTGCATTGTCGGGGAACTAGAAGCACAAGCATTTCGCTACACTCGCATTTAACATCTGCTAACCATGTGTAATGTGACAAATACAATTTGATTTGATTTGATGTGAAATAGGCACCTTATTCCCTACATAAGGTGCATTTGGGAAAGTGTTCAGACCCCTTTCACTTTTTGTTACGTTACAGCCTTATTCTGTAATTGATTAAATAGGTCCCCCCCCCCCTCATCAATCTACACACAATACCCCATAATGACAAAACAAAAATAGGTTTTAAGAAATGTTTGCAAATGTATAAAAAAAAAAATGGAAATATCACATTTACATAAGTATTCAGACCCTTTTACTCAGTACCTCCTCAGGGAGGTGACCAAGAACCCGATGGTCACTCTGATAGAGCTCTAGAGTTCCTCTGTGGAGATGGGAGAACCTTCCAGAAGGACAACCATCTCTGCAGCACTTCACCAATCAGGCCTTTATGGTAGAGTGGCCAGACAGAATCCATGTCTCAATAGGGCTGAACCCTTCTGTTGGCCGGGGACCAATAGGGCTGAACCCTTCTGTTGACCGGGGACCAATAGGGCTGAACCCTTCTGTTGACCGGGGACCAATAGGGCTGAACCCTTCTGTTGACCGGACCAATAGGGCTGAACCCTTCTGTTGGCCGTTGACCAATAGGGCTGAACCCTTCTGTTGACCGGACCAATAGGGCTGAACCCTTCTGTTGGCCGTTGACCAATAGGGCTGAACCCTTCTGTTGGCCGGGGACCAATAGGACTAAACCCTTCTGTTGGCCGGGGGCCAATAGGGCTGAACCCTTCTGTTGACCGGGGCCAATAGGGCTGAACCCTTCTGTTGATCAGGGCCAATAGGGCTGAACCCTTCTGTTGGCCGGGGACCAATAGGGCTGGACCCTTCTGTTGGCCGGGACCAATAGGGCTGAACCCTTCTGTTGACCGGACCAATAGGGCTGAACCCTTCTGTTGGCCGTTGACCAATAGGGCTGAACCCTTCTGTTGACCGGACCAATAGGGCTGAACCCTTCTGTTGGCCGTTGACCAATAGGGCTGAACCCTTCTGTTGGCCGGGGACCAATAGGGCTGAACCCTTCTGTTGGCCGGGGACCAATAGGGCTGAACCCTTCTGTTGACCGGGGACCAATAGGGCTGAACCCTTCTGTTGGCCGGGGCCAATAGGGCTGAACCCTTCTGTTGGCCGGGGCCAATAGGGCTGAACCCTTCTGTTGGCCGGGGCCAATAGGGCTGAACCCTTCTGTTGGCCGGGGACCAATAGGGCTGAACCCTTCTGTTGACCGGGGACCAATAGGGCTGAACCCTTCTGTTGGCCGGGTCCAATAGGGCTGAACCCTTCTGTTGGCCGGGGCCAATAGGGCTGAACCCTTCTGTTGGCCGGGGACCAATAGGGCTGAACCCTTCTGTTGACCGGGGCCAATAGGGCTGAACCCTTCTGTTGGCCGGGGACCAATAGGGCTGAACCCTTCTGTTGACCGGGGCCAATAGGGCTGAACCCTTCTGTTGGCCGGGGCCAATAGGGCTGGACCCTTCTGTTGACCGTGACCAATAGGGCTGAACCCTTCTGTTGACCGGGGACCAATAGGGCTGGACCCTTGCTGTTGGCCGTGACCCATATCTTACGGATCCCTCAGGAAACCAGATCATACTTCAATGGAGGCTGCAGCGTCAACGAGCTGTTGGGGAACGGTGTTCGGTTGCAACCTACTTTTCCTGGGACACATTATCGGACACGGTCCAAAAGGGAATGGCCTTTCCAAAAAGAACGACGAGGAGGTGAGCGCTGGGAATGTTGTTACTCAACGGCCAACCGCTCGCCACGAGAAACACTAACAAAAGATTAACAAAGATCTATTGGTCAAGGGCACGGTCAGGAGTGAGTGAGTGAGGGGGTGAGTGAGTGAGTGAGTGAGTGAGTGAGTGAGTGAGTGAGTGAGTGAGTGAGTGAGTGAGTGAGTGAGTGAGAGAGAGAGAGAGCGAGTGAGTGTGTGAGCGGTGAACCAGCCGGGTCAACACGTACCTATAGTTATGTGGTGGCTGCTGCTCCAATGGGCTCACGTGCGGACCAGCGTGGTCTGAGGGGTGTGGCATGGTGCCCCATTGGTCTGAGGGGTGTGGGATGGTCCCTCCATTGGTCTGAGGGGTGTGGGATGGTGCCTCCATTGGTCTGAGGGGTGTGGGATGGTGCCTCCATTGGTCTGAATGGTGTGGGATGGTCCCTCCATTGGTCTGAGGGGTGTGGCATGGTGCCCCATTGGTCTGAGGGGTGTGGCATGGTGCCCCATTGGTCTGAGGGGTGTGGGATGGTGCCTCCATTGGTCTGAATGGTGTGGGATGGTCCCTCCATTGGTCTGAGGGGTGTGGCATGGTGCCCCATTGGTCTGAGGGGTGTGGCATGGTGCCTCCATTGGTCTGAGGGGTGTGGCATGGTGCCTCCATTGGTCTGAGGGGTGTGGGATGGTCCCTCCATTGGTCTGAGGGGTGTGGGATGGTCCCTCCATTGGTCTGAGGGGTGTGGCATGGTGCCCCCATTGGTCTGAGGGGTGTGGGATGGTCCCTCCTTTGGTCTGAGGGGTGTGGGATGGTGCCTCCATTGGTCTGAGGGGTGTGGCATGGTGCCTCCTTTGGTCTGAGGGGTGTGGGATGGTGCCTCCATTGGTCTGAGGGGTGTGGGATGGTCCCTCCTTTGGTCTGAGGGTGTGGGATGGTGCCTCCATTGGTCTGAGGGGTGTGGCATGGTCCCTCCATTGGTCTGAGGGGTGTGGCATGGTCCCTCCATTGGTCTGAGGGGTGTGGCATGGTGCCTCCATTGAAGCCACCTTTCTCTATTCCCTATGGGCCCTGGTCAAAAGTATTAAACTGTAATAGGGAATAGGGTGCCATTTAAGATGCAGAGTGTGTCTGGCCTCTAACAGTGAAAGTGTTGCACTAAATATTGATTAAGGTGTCGTTTGGGATCAGATTTTAGTGGGAGCTTTAGTCACAGATCCCAGATCAGCTTTATGAATAAGGTGTAGTTTGGGGATCAGATTTTAGTGGGAGCCTTATTCACAGATCCCAGATCAGCTTTATGAATAAGGTGTAGTTTGGGGATCAGATTTTAGTGGGAGCCTTATTCACAGATCCCAGATCAGCTTTATGAATAAGGTGTAGTTTGGGGATCAGATTTTAGTGGGAGCCTTATTCACAGATCCCAGATCAGCTTTATGAATAAGGTGTAGTTTGGGGATCAGATTTTAGTGGGAGCTTTAGTCACAGATCCCAGATCAGCTTTATGAATAAGGTGTAGTTTGGGGATCAGATTTTAGTGGGAGCTTTAGTCACAGATCCCAGATCAGGTTTAAATGTTCAGAGTTCAAAGAAGAGGGGAGGTGAGTCAGAAACGTTGGCAATCTCATATCTGCTATCTGAACATGACACATGGTTGGCATGCGAGCATCGTGGATAACAGGAATTACAGAGCCTTTAACTCCCTCCTCCCTGCTTCACCTTGGCAACCATGAGCTTGAGGCGTCCGTGATCCATGTAGATCTGGTACAGCTGAAACTGGAGTGATTCACCCCTGTCCTTAGAGTGATTCACCTCAGGCCTGTCCTTAGAGTGATTCACCCTGTCCTTAGAGTGATTCACCCCTGTCCTTAGAGTGATTCACCCCAGCCCTGTCCTTAGAGTGATTCACCCCAGCCCTGTCCTTAGAGGGATTCACCCTGTCCTTAGAGGGATTCACCCCTGTCCTTGGAGGGATTCACCCCTGTCCTTAGAGTGATTCACCCTGTCCTTAGAGTGATTCACCCTGTCCTTAGAGGGATTCACCCCTGTCCTTAGAGGGATTCACCCTGTCCTTAGAGGGATTCACCCCTGTCCTTAGAGTGATTCACCCCTGTCCTTAGAGTGATTCACCCCTGTCCTTAGAGGGATTCACCCTGTCCTTAGAGTGATTCACCCCTGTCCTTAGAATGATTCACCCCTGTCCTCAGAGTGATTCACCCCTGTCCTTAGAGGGATTCACCCCAGTCCTGTCCTTAGAGTGATTCACCCCTGTCCTTAGAGTGATTCACCCCAGGCCTGTCCTTAGAGTGATTCACCCCAGGCCTGTCCTTAGAGGGATTCACCCTGTCCTTAGAGTGATTCACCCTGTCCTTAGAGTGATTCACCCCTGTCCTTAGAGTGATTCACCCCTGTCCTTAGAGTGATTCACCCTGTCCTTAGAGTGATTCACCCTGTCCTTAGAGGGATTCACCCCTGTCCTTAGAGTGATTCACCCCAGGCCTGTCCTTAGAGTGATTCACCCCTGTCCTTAGAGTGATTCACCCCTGTCCTTAGAGTGATTCACCCCTGTCCTTAGAGGGATTCACCCCAGTCCTGTCCTTAGAGTGATTCACCCCTGTCCTTAGAGTGATTCACCCCAGGCCTGTCCTTAGAGTGATTCACCCCAGGCCTGTCCTTAGAGTGATTCACCCCTGTCCTTAGAGTGATTCACCCCAGGCCTGTCCTTAGCGTGATTCACCCTGTCCTTAGAGTGATTCACCCTGTCCTTAGAGGGATTCACCCCAGCCCTGTCCTTAGAGTGATTCACCCCTGTCCTTAGAGTGATTCACCCCAGGCCTGTCCTTAGAGTGATTTACCCCAGGCCTGTCCTTAGAGTGATTCACCTCAGGCCTGTCCTTAGAGTGATTCACCCCAGGCCTGTCCTTAGAGTGATTCACCTCAGGCCTGTCCTTAGAGTGATTCACCCTGTCCTTAGAGTGATTCACCCCTGTCCTTAGAGTGATTCACCCCAGCCCTGTCCTTAGAGTGATTCACCCCAGCCCTGTCCTTAGAGTGATTCACCCTGTCCTTAGAGTGATTCACCTTGTCCTTAGAGTGATTCACCTCAGCCCTGTCCTTAGAGTGATTCACCCTGTCCTTAGAGTGATTCACCCCTGTCCTTAGAGTGATTCACCCCAGTCCTGTCCTTAGAGTGATTCACCCCAGGCCTGTCCTTAGAGGGATTCACCCCTGTCCTTAGAGTGATTCCCCCCTGTCCTTAGAGTGATTCACCCCTGTCCTTAGAGTGATTCACCCCTGTCCTTAGAGGGATTCACCCAAGTCCTGTCCTTAGAGTGATTCACCCCAGGCCTGTCCTTAGAGTGATTCACCCCTGTCCTTAGAGTGATTCACCCCTGTCCTTAGAGTGATTCACCCCTGTCCTTAGAGTGATTCACCCCTGTCCTTAGAGTGATTCACCCCTGTCCTTAGAGTGATTCACCCCTGTCCTTAGAGGGATTCACCCCAGTCCTGTCCTTAGAGTGATTCACCCCTGTCCTTAGAGTGATTCACCCCAGGCCTGTCCTTAGAGTGATTCACCCCAGGCCTGTCCTTAGAGTGATTCACCCCTGTCCTTAGAGTGATTCACCCCAGGCCTGTCCTTAGAGTGATTCACCCCAGGCCTGTCCTTAGAGTGATTCACCTCAGGCCTGTCCTTAGAGTGATTCACCCTGTCCTTAGAGTGATTCACCCCTGTCCTTAGAGTGATTCACCCCAGCCCTGTCCTTAGAGTGATTCACCCTGTCCTTAGAGTGATTCACCTCAGCCCTGTCCTTAGAGGGATTCCCCCCTGTCCTTAGAGTGATTCACCCCAGGCCTGTCCTTAGAGTGATTCACCCCTGTCCTTAGAGTGATTCACCCCTGTCCTTAGAGTGATTCACCCCAGTCCTGTCCTTAGAATGATTCACCCCAGCCCTGTCCTTAGAGTGATTCACCCCAGGTCCCCCCCCCCCCCCCCCCCCAACTCAGCCCTGTCCTTAGAGTGATTCACCCCAGCCCTGTCCTTAGAGTGATTCACCACAGGTTCCCCCCTCCCCTCCCCACCCCAGTCCTGTCCTTAGAGTGATTCACCACAGCCCTGTCCTTAGAGTGATTCACCCCAGCCCTGTCCTTAGGGTGATTCACCCCAGCCCTGTCCTTAGAGTGATTCACCACAGGTTCCCCCCTCCCCTCCCCTCCCCAGCCCTGTCCTTAGAGTGATTCACCACAGGTTCCCCCCTCCCCTCCCCAGCCCTGTCCTTAGAGTGATTCACCACAGGTTCCCCCCTCCCCTCCCCACCCCAGCCCTGTCCTTAGAGTGATTCACCCCTGTCCTTAGAGTGATTCACCCCAGCCCTGTCCTTAGAGTGATTCACCACAGGTCCCCCCCCTACCCCAGCCCTGTCCTTAGAGTTATTCACCACAGGTTCCCCCCTCCCCTCCCCAGCCCTGTCCTTAGAGTGATTCACCACAGGTCCCCCCCCTACCCCAGCCCTGTCCTTAGAGTTATTCACCACAGGTTCCCCCCTCCCCTCCCCAGCCCGGTCCTTAGAGTGATTCACCCCTGTCCTTAGAGTGATTCACCACAGGTTCCCCCGTCCCCACCCCTCCCCAGCCCTGTCCTTAGAGTGATTCAACACAGGTTCCCCCCTCCCCACCCCACCCCAGCCCGGTCCTTAGAGTGATTCATCACAGGTTCCCCCCTCCCCAGCCCTGTCCTGAGAGTGATTCACCACAGGTCCCCCCCTCCCCACACCAGCCCTGTCCTTAGAGTGATTCACCACAGGTTCCCCCCTCCCCTCCCCTCCCCAGCCCTGTCCTTAGAGTGATTCACCACAGGTTCCCCCCTCCCCTCCCCTCCCCAGCCCTGTCCTTAGAGTGATTCACCACAGGTTCCCCCCTCCCCCCCACCCCAGCCCTGTCCTTAGAGTGATTCACCACAGGTTCCCCCCTCCCCAGCCCAGCCCTGTCCTTCTATAGCTGAGGGAGAGGCCTTCTGCAGCTGTTTATACTGTCCTCAGAGCATCCAAACATCCACCCAGAGACGGTATCTCAAATGGCACCTTATTCCCTATATAGGGTACTACTATAGACCAGAGCCCTATGGCACCTTATTCCCTATATAGGGCACTACTATAGACCAGAGCACAGAATAGGGTGCCATTTGGGAAGCAGTCTAGATCTATCTGTCAGAAAGTCTCTTCCCTCCTTCACTGCTCCGTCAGTCAGCTGGGCTCTGGGTTGCTGACTCTCTCCTTCTCTACTCCGTCAGTCAGCTGGGCTCTGGGATGCTGACTCCCTCCTTCTCTACTCCGTCAGTCAGCTGGGCTCTAGGCTGCTGACTCCCTCATTCCCTCCTTCTCTGCTCCGTCAGTCAGCTGGGCTCTGTGCTGCTGACTCCCTCCTTCTCTGCTCCGTCAGTCAGCTGGGCTCTGGGATGCTGACTCCCTCCCTCCCTCCTTCTCTACTCCGTCAGTCAGCTGTGCTCTGGGCTGCTGACTCCCTCCTTCTCTACTCCGTCAGTCAGCTGGGCTCTGGGCTGTTGACTCCCTCATTCCCTCCTTCTCTACTCCGTCAGTCAGCTGGGCTCTGGGATGCTGACTCCCTCCTTCCCTCCTTCTCTGCTCCGTCAGTCAGCTGGGCTCTGGGCTGCTGACTCCCTCCTTCTCTACTCCGTCAGTCAGCTGGGGTGTTGACTCTCTCCTTCCCTCCTTCTCTACTCCATCAGTCAGCTGGGCTCTGGGCTGTTGACTCCCTCATTCCCTCCTCTGCTCCGTCAGTCAGCTGGGCTCTGGGCTGCTGACTCCCTCCTCCCCTCCTTCTCTGCTCCGTCAGTCAGCTGGGCTCTGGGCTGCTGACTCCCTCCTTCTCTGCTCCGTCAGTCAGCTGGGCTCTGGGATGCTGACTCCCTCCCTCCCTCCTTCTCTACTCCGTCAGTCAGCTGTGCTCTGGGCTGCTGACTCCCTCCTTCTCTACTCCGTCAGTCAGCTGGGCTCTGGGCTGTTGACTCCCTCATTCCCTCCTTCTCTACTCCGTCAGTCAGCTGGGCTCTGGGATGCTGACTCCCTCCTTCCCTCCTTCTCTGCTCCGTCAGTCAGCTGGGCTCTGGGCTGCTGACTCCCTCCTTCTCTACTCCGTCAGTCAGCTGGGCTGTTGACTCTCTCCTTCCCTCCTTCTCTACTCCATCAGTCAGCTGGGCTCTGGGCTGTTGACTCCCTCATTCCCTCCTCTGCTCCGTCAGTCAGCTGGGCTCTGGGCTGCTGACTCCCTCCTCCCCTCCTTCTCTGCTCCGTCAGTCAGCTGGGCTCTGGGCTGCTGACTCCCTCCTTCTCTGCTCCGTCAGTCAGCTGGGCTCTGGGATGCTGACTCCCTCCCTCCCTCCTTCTCTACTCCGTCAGTCAGCTGTGCTCTGGGCTGCTGACTCCCTCCTTCTCTACTCCGTCAGTCAGCTGGGCTCTGGGCTGTTGACTCCCTCATTCCCTCCTTCTCTACTCCGTCAGTCAGCTGGGCTCTGGGATGCTGACTCCCTCCTTCCCTCCTTCTCTGCTCCGTCAGTCAGCTGGGCTCTGGGCTGCTGACTCCCTCCTTCTCTACTCCGTCAGTCAGCTGGGCTGTTGACTCTCTCCTTCCCTCCTTCTCTACTCCATCAGTCAGCTGGGCTCTGGGCTGTTGACTCCCTCATTCCCTCCTCTGCTCCGTCAGTCAGCTGGGCTCTGGGCTGCTGACTCCCTCCTCCCCTCCTTCTCTGCTCCGTCAGTCAGCTGGGCTCTGGGCTGCTGACTCCCTCCTTCTCTACTCCGTCAGTCAGCTGGGCTCTGGGCTGCTGACTCCCTCCTTCTCTGCTCCGTCAGTCAGCTGGGCTCTGGGCTGTTGACTCCCTCCTTCCCTCCTTCTCTACTCCGTCAGTCAGCTGGGCTCTGGGCTGCTGACTCCCTCCTTCTCTGCTCCGTCAGTCAGCTGGGCTCTGGGCTGCTGACTCCCTCCTTCCCTCCTCCTCTGCTCCGTCAGTCAGCTGGGCTCTGGGCTGCTGACTCCCTCCTCCCCTCCTTCTCTGCTCCGTCAGTCAGCTGGGCTCTGGGCTGCTGACTCCCTCCTTCTCTACTCCGTCAGTCAGCTGGGCTCTGGGCTGCTGACTCCCTCCTTCTCTGCTCCGTCAGTCAGCTGGGCTCTGGGCTGTTGACTCCCTCCTTCCCTCCTTCTCTACTCCGTCAGTCAGCTGGGCTCTGGGCTGCTGACTCCCTCCTTCTCTGCTCCGTCAGTCAGCTGGGCTCTGGGCTGCTGACTCCCTCCTTCCCTCCTTCTCTGCTCCGTCAGTCAGCTGGGCTCTGGGCTGCTGACTCCCTCCTTCTCTACTCCATCAGTCAGCTGGGCTCTGGGCTGCTGACTCCCTCCTTCTCTACTCCGTCAGTCAGCTGGGCTCTGGGCTGCTGACTCCCTCCTTCTCTACTCCATCAGTCAGCTGGGCTCTGGGCTGCTGACTCCCTCCTTCTCTACTCCGTCAGTCAGCTGGGCTCTGGGCTGTTGACTCCCTCATTCCCTCCTTCTCTACTCCGTCAGTCAGCTGGGCTCTGGGATGCTGACTCCCTCCTTCCCTCCTTCTCTGCTCCGTCAGTCAGCTGGGCTCTGGGCTGCTGACTCCCTCCTTCCCTCCTTCTCTACTCCGTCAGTCAGCTGGGCTCTGGGCTGCTGACTCCCTCCTTCTCTACTCCGTCAGTCAGCTGGGCTGTTGACTCTCTCCTTCCCTCCTTCTCTACTCCATCAGTCAGCTGGGCTCTGGGCTGTTGACTCCCTCATTCCCTCCTCTGCTCCGTCAGTCAGCTGGGCTCTGGGCTGCTGACTCCCTCCTCCCCTCCTTCTCTGCTCCGTCAGTCAGCTGGGCTCTGGGCTGCTGACCCTCCTTCTCTACTCCGTCAGTCAGCTGGGCTCTGGGCTGCTGACTCCCTCCTTCTCTGCTCCGTCAGTCAGCTGGGCTCTGGGCTGTTGACTCCCTCCTTCCCTCCTTCTCTACTCCGTCAGTCAGCTGGGCTCTGGGCTGCTGACTCCCTCCTTCTCTGCTCCGTCAGTCAGCTGGGCTCTGGGCTGCTGACTCCCTCCTTCCCTCCTTCTCTGCTCCGTCAGTCAGCTGGGCTCTGGGCTGCTGACTCCCTCCTTCTCTACTCCGTCAGTCAGCTGGGCTCTGGGCTGCTGACTCCCTCCTTCTCTCCTTCTCTACTCCGTCAGTCAGCTGGGCTCTGGGCTGCTGACTCCGTCCTTCCCTCCTTCTCTGCTCCGTCAGTCAGCTGGGCTCTGGGCTGCTGACTCCCTCCTTCTCTACTCCTTCAGTCAGCTGGGCTCTGGGCTGCTGACTCCCTCCTTCCCTCCTTCTCTACTCCGTCAGTCAGCTGGGCTCTGGGCTGCTGACTCCCTCCTTCCCTCCTTCTCTACTCCGTCAGTCAGCTGGGCTCTGGGCTGCTGACTCCGTCCTTCCCTCCTTCTCTGCTCCGTCAGTCAGCTGGGCTCTGGGCTGCTGACTCCCTCCTTCTCTACTCCGTCAGTCAGCTGGGCTCTGGGCTGCTGACTCCCTCCTTCGCTACTCCGTCAGTCAGCTGGGCTCTGGGCTGCTGATTCCCTCCTTCCCTCCTTCTCTGCTCCGTCAGTCAGCTGGGCTCTGGGCTGCTGACTCCCTCCTTCTCTACTCCGTCAGTCAGCTGGGCTCTGGGCTGCTGACTCCCTCCTTCGCTACTCCGTCAGTCAGCTGGGCTCTGGGCTGCTGATTCCCTCCTTCTCTACTCCGTCAATCAGCTGGGCTCTGGGCTGGTGACTCCCTCCTTCTCTACTCCGTCAGTCAGCTGGGCTCTGGGCTGCTGATTCCCTCCTTCTCTACTCCGTCAATCAGCTGGGCTCTGGGCTGGTGACTCCCTCCTTCTCTACTCCGTCAGTCAGCTGGGCTCTGGGCTGGTGACTCCCTCCTTCTCTACTCCGTCAGTCAGCTGGGCTCCTTCCCCCATGTGCTTGGAGGAGGTCCAGATTTGCCGAGTCCCAAGAAGAGAGATACAGAGAAGCCAGCTTCCAGAAATATAACATAAATATCCACACACACACACACACACACACACACACACACACACACACACACACACACACACACACACACACACACACACACACACACACACACACACACACACACACACACACACACACACACACACACACACACACACACACACACACACACACACACACACACACACACACACACACACACACACACACACACACACATCACAATAGTACAGTCTCTTTATGTAATCACTGTTCACTGCCAGGTGGTGTTGGTTACAGGAAAAACACACCTACGTACAGTACCTGCAGGATACGACCAGGACAAGAGATAGATGTTAACATAGGGCTCTGGTCTAAAGTAGTACACTACCACAGGGCTCTGGTCTAAAGTAGTACACTACCATAGGGCCCTGGTCTAAAGTAGTGCACTACCATAGGGCCCTGGTCTAAAGTAGTGCACTACCATAGGGCCCTGGTCTAAAGTAGTACACTACCATAGGGCCCTGGTCTAAAGTAGTGCACTACCATAGGGCCCTGGTCTAAAGTAGTACACTACCATAGGGCCCTGGTCTAAAGTAGTACACTGCCATAGGGCCCTGGTCTAAAGTAGTACACTACCATAGGGCCCTGGTCTAAAGTAGTACACTACCATAGGGCCCTGGTCTAAAGTAGTACACTACCATAGGGCCCTGGTCTAAAGTAGTACACTACCATAGGGCCCTGGTCTAAAGTAGTACACTACCATAGGGCCCTGGTCTAAAGTAGTACACTACCATAGGGCCCTGGTCTAAAGTAGTACACTACCATAGGGCCCTGGTCTAAAGTAGTGCACTACCATAGGGCTTTGGTCTAAAGTAGTACACTACCATAGGGCCCTGGTCTAAAGTAGTACACTACCACAGGACCCTGGTCTAAAGTAGTGCACTACCATAGGGCTCTGGTCTAAAGTAGTGCACTACCACAGGGCTCTGGTCTAAAGTAGTACACTACCATAGGGCCCTGGTCTAAAGTAGTACACTACCATAGGGCCCTGGTCTAAAGTAGTACACTACCATAGGGCCCTGGTCTAAAGTAGTACACTACCATAGGGCTCTGGTCTAAAGTAGTACACTACCATAGGGCCCTGGTCTAAAGCAGTGCACTACCATAGGGCCTTGGTCTAAAGTATTGCACTACACAGGGAATAGGGTACCATTAGCGATGTATCCCTGCATGCAGGACAAGACACATGACGTTTTAGAGAAAGAAGTGGGTTTTAAATGGGTTTACATGATCTGCTCTAAGATCTGCTCTAAGATCTGCTCTAACATCTGTTCTAAGATCTGTTCTAAGATCTGCTCTAAGATCTGCTCTACGATCTGCTCTGAGATCTGCTCTAAGATCTGCTCTAAGATCTGTTCTAAGATCTGTTCTAAGATCTGCTCTACGATCTGCTCTAAGATCTGTTCTAAGATCTGTTCTGAGATCTGCTCTGAGATCTGCTCTGAGATCTGCTCTAAGATCTGCTCTAAGATCTGCTCTAAGATCTGTTCTAAGATCTGCTCTAAGATCTGCTCTAAGATCTGCTCTAAGATCTGTTCTACGATCTGCTCTACGATCTGCTCTACGATCTGCTCTACGATCTGCTCTAAGATCTGTTCTACGATCTGCTCTAAGATCTGTTCTACGATCTGCTCTACGATCTGCTCTAAGATCTGTTCTACGATCTGTTCTAAGATCTGCTCTAAGATCTGTTCTAAGATCAGTTCCGAGATCAATCAATCACATGTATTTCTAAAGCTCTTTTTACATCAGCCGTTGTCACAAAGTGTTTATAGAGGAACTCAGCCTCAGACCACATTATCTGTTTGTTTTTAAGAGAAGAAGAAGGGTTTTTAAAGCAGCACGACATAAAGCCCCACCACCCTCGACAGAGATAACAGGTCTGTAGGAGCATCCGAGGGAGGAAGGGAGGAGAAGGGAGGGAGGAAGAGGGAGGGAGGAAGAGGGAGGGAGGAGGAAGGAGGAAGGAGGAGAGAGGAGAGAGGAGAGAGGAGAGAGGAGAGAGGAGAGAGGAGAGGGAGATAGGAGAGTGGAAGGAGGAGAGAGGAGAGAGGAAGGAGGAGAGAGGTGAGGAGAGAGGAGAGAGAGAGGAGAGAGGAGAGTGGAGAGTGGAGAGAGAGAGGAGAGAGGAGAGTGGAGGGACAGAGGAAGAGAGGGAGAGAGGGATGTGAAGGTGAAAGAGAAGAAGGGACAGAGGAAGACAGGGAGAGAGGGAGATGAAGGTGAAAGAGGAGGAGGGACAGAGGAAGACAGGGAGAGAGGGAGATGAAGGTGAAATGGGAGGAGGGACAGAGGAAGACAGGGAGAGAGGGAGATGAAGGTGAAAGAGGAGGAGGGACAGAGGAAGACAGGGAGAGAGGGAGATGAAGGTGAAAGAGGAGGAGGGACAGAGGAAGACAGGGAGAGAGGGAGATGGAGGTGAAAGAGGAGGAGGAAGGGAGGAGGGACAGAGGAAGACAGGGAGAGAGGGAGATGAAGGTGAAAGGGGAGGAGGGACAGAGGAAGACAGGGAGAGAGGGAGATGAAGGTGAAAGGGGAGGAGGGACAGAGGAAGACAGGGAGAGAGGGAGATGAAGGGGAAAGAGGAGGAGAGACAGAGGAAGACAGGGAGAGAGGGAGATGAAGGTGAAAGGGGAGGAGGGACAGAGGAAGACAGGGAGAGAGGGAGATGAAGGGGAAAGGGGAGGAGAGTGCCCTGTGGCCGAGGCGAGGCGAGGCAAGCTGTGTGGCTTGGCATCTCTTACAACAGCTTTGTTAGTGCTGCGGTAACTGTTACCAGGAGACCTCGTCTGCCTCTCAGATGGCTCTGGTCCAAAGTAGTGCACTATATAGGGAATAGTGTGCCATAGGGCTCTGATCCAAAGTAGTGCGCTATATGGGGAATAGGGTGCCATTCGTGACAGAGCCCTCAGCTATCCCTTACACTGTCTCACAGATGGATCCAATCCGTTTCTGTCTGTCTGCCAGTTTAATTTTTTGAGTCTTGTGGTTTGCTGAAATCGATTGAAACGTCCCTCTGTGAGTATCAGAAATTACACGTGCGCATATTTATTACAAAATGTGTCCCGAGTGGCTTGTATTTGTTTCGGGAAATCATTTTTTTCTGTATGTTTTGACGAAAAACCTGGGACGGGTTATTGATTCACCCCATGTGGGTTGGCTGGGTTCACAAGTCGTCTTGTTTTCGCCTTCCTGCATGAGAGCTGAGCCAATCACTAAGGTGTGCATCCAGAAATGGCACCCTATTCCCTATATAGTGCACTACTTTGGACCAGAACCCTATGGCACCCTATTCCCTATACAGTGCACTACTTTGGACCAGAACCCTATGGCACCCTATTCCCTATATAGCGCACTACTTTTGACCAGGGTATATAGGGCTCCGGTTAAAAGAAGTGCACTAAATCTGAAATAGGGTGCCATTTTGTGAGGTAGTCCTAAGTGAATGGTCAACTTCCACGGGTTAAAGGTTCACTAGTTTAACCAGTAATCAACAGTCAGTAATGAAAAACGTTGTAAAGGCAGACCCCCCCCCCCGCCCTACCCCCCCACCCCCCCATGCCGTCTCCTTCACGTGTTCCCCGCTGCATTCCTACATTCCTGCACGCTATCACGCCATCTTCTGTTGAGATATTTACATGAGGTCATGATGTCAAACGGTGGCTGTTACCGCGACTGAAGCCGGTTGGAGATTCATATCACACCCCCCCCATGACCTTTCACCTACTGAGTGACCCTTTTTTTTTTCATCCAGAAAAACGGAGCACAATCCTAAACCCATCAACCTGTGATTTTAAAATGTTGAGTACTAAATGTCCCCCCCGAAAGCTTGTCAACTCTAACTCTGTATTGCGTTGTGGTTTTCTAGTTGTTAATTAAGAGATTCACCAAATGTTTGGTTTGGTACGTCGGCATGTTTCATTCTTGGAATATCACGCTGACATTTGTGGATCTTTGTAATGTCAGCGTGAAACATAACGTCCTGACCAGACCGGACACGTCGCCGGGTTTGGGGTTCCGTGTAGCGGTTCCTTTCTGTTGTTGTAGAACGTAGATAGTGTGCAGAGCATAGAGGTTCTACTGCCTGATCTGAATTCGGTTCCTTTCTGTTGTTGTCGAACGTAGATAGTGTGCAGAGCATAGAGGATCTACTGCCTGATCTGAATTCGGTTCCTTTCTGTTGTTGTAGAACATAGATAGTGTGCAGAGCATAGAGGATCTACTGCCTGATCTGAATTCGGTTCCTTTCTGTTGTTGTAGAACGTAGATAGTGTGCAGAGCATAGAGGATCTACTGCCTGATCTGAATTCGGTTCCTTTCTGTTGTTGTAGAACGTAGATAGTGTGCAGAGCATAGAGGATCTACTGCCTGATCTGAATTCGGTTCCTTTCTGTTGTTGTAGAACGTAGATAGTGTGGAGAGCACAGAGGTTCTACTGCCTGATCTGAATTCGGTTCCTTTCTGTTGTTGTCGAACGTAGATAGTGTGCAGAGCAAAGAGGTTCTACTGCCTGATCTGAATTCGGTTCCTTTCTGTTGTTGTCGAACGTAGATAGTGTGGAGAGCATAGAGGATCTACTGCCTGATCTGAATTCGGTTCCTTTCTGTTGTTGTAGAACGTAGATAGTGTGGAGAGCACAGAGGTTCTACTGCCTGATCTGAATTCGGTTCCTTTCTGTTGTTGTCGAACGTAGATAGTGTGCAGAGCAAAGAGGTTCTACTGCCTGATCTGAATTCGGTTCCTTTCTGTTGTTGTCGAACGTAGATAGTGTGCAGAGCAAAGAGGACCTACTGCCTGATCTGAATTCGGTTCCTTTCTGTTGTTGTAGAACATAGATAGTGTGCAGAGCATAGAGGTTCTACTGCCTGATCTGAATTCGGTTCCTTTCTGTTGTTGTCGAACGTAGATAGTGTGGAGAGCATAGAGGATCTACTGCCTGATCTGAATTCGGTTCCTTTCTGTTGTTGTCGAACGTAGATAGTGTGCAGAGCAAAGAGGTTCTACTGCCTGATCTGAATTCGGTTCCTTTCTGTTGTTGTCGAACGTAGATAGTGTGCAGAGCAAAGAGGACCTACTGCCTGATCTGAATTCGGTTCCTTTCTGTTGTTGTAGAACATAGATAGTGTGCAGAGCATAGAGGTTCTACTGCCTGATCTGAATTCGGTTCCTTTCTGTTGTTGTCGAACGTAGATAGTGTGGAGAGCATAGAGGTTCTACTGCCTGATCTGAATTCGGTTCCTTTCTGTTGTTGTAGAACGTAGATAGTGTGCAGAGCATAGAGGTTCTACTGCCTGATCTGAATTCGGTTCCTTTCTGTTGTTGTCGAACGTAGATAGTGTGGAGAGCATAGAGGATCTACTGCCTGATCTGAATTCGGTTCCTTTCTGTTGTTGTAGAACGTAGATAGTGTGGAGAGCACAGAGGTTCTACTGCCTGATCTGAATTCGGTTCCTTTCTGTTGTTGTCGAACGTAGATAGTGTGCAGAGCAAAGAGGTTCTACTGCCTGATCTGAATTCGGTTCCTTTCTGTTGTTGTAGAACGTAGATAGTGTGCAGAGCAAAGAGGACCTACTGCCTGATCTGAATTCGGTTCCTTTCTGTTGTTGTAGAACGTAGATAGTGTGCAGAGCATAGAGGTTCTACTGCCTGATCTGAATTCGGTTCCTTTCTGTGGTTGTCGAACGTAGATAGTGTGCAGAGCATAGAGGTTCTACTGCCTGATCTGAATTTGGTTCCTTTCTGTTGTTGTAGAACGTAGATAGTGTGCAGAGCATAGAGGTTCTACTGCCTGATCTGAATTCGGTTCCTTTCTGTTGTTGTAGAACGTAGATAGTGTGCAGAGCATAGAGGTTCTACTGCCTGATCTGAATTCGGTTCCTTTCTGTTGTTGTAGAACGTAGATAGTGTGCAGAGCAAAGAGGTTCTACTGCCTGATCTGAATTCGGTTCCTTTCTGTTGTTGTAGAACGTAGATAGTGTGCAGAGCATAGAGGTTCTACTGCCTGATCTGAATTCGGTTCCTTTCTGTTGTTGTCGAACGTAGATAGTGTGCAGAGCAAAGAGGACCTACTGCCTGATCTGAATTCGGTTCCTTTCTGTTGTTGTAGAACGTAGATAGTGTGCAGAGCATAGAGGTTCTACTGCCTGATCTGAATTCGGTTCCTTTCTGTTGTTGTAGAACGTAGATAGTGTGGAGAGCACAGAGGTTCTACTGCCTGATCTGAATTCGGTTCCTTTCTGTTGTTGTCGAACGTAGATAGTGTGCAGAGCAAAGAGGTTCTACTGCCTGATCTGAATTCGGTTCCTTTCTGTTGTTGTAGAACGTAGATAGTGTGCAGAGCAAAGAGGACCTACTGCCTGATCTGAATTCGGTTCCTTTCTGTTGTTGTAGAACGTAGATAGTGTGCAGAGCATAGAGGTTCTACTGCCTGATCTGAATTCGGTTCCTTTCTGTGGTTGTCGAACGTAGATAGTGTGCAGAGCATAGAGGTTCTACTGCCTGATCTGAATTTGGTTCCTTTCTGTTGTTGTAGAACGTAGATAGTGTGCAGAGCATAGAGGTTCTACTGCCTGATCTGAATTCGGTTCCTTTCTGTTGTTGTAGAACGTAGATAGTGTGGAGAGCATAGAGGTTCTACTGCCTGATCTGAATTCGGTTCCTTTCTGTTGTTGTAGAACGTAGATAGTGTGGAGAGCACAGAGGTTCTACTGCCTGATCTGAATTCGGTTCCTTTCTGTTGTTGTCGAACGTAGATAGTGTGCAGAGCAAAGAGGTTCTACTGCCTGATCTGAATTCGGTTCCTTTCTGTTGTTGTAGAACGTAGATAGTGTGCAGAGCAAAGAGGACCTACTGCCTGATCTGAATTCGGTTCCTTTCTGTTGTTGTAGAACATAGATAGTGTACAGAGCATAGAGGTTCTACTGCCTGATCTGAATTCGGTTCCTTTCTGTTGTTGTCGAACGTAGATAGTGTGGAGAGCATAGAGGTTCTACTGCCTGATCTGAATTCGGTTCCTTTCTGTTGTTGTAGAACGTAGATAGTGTGCAGAGCATAGAGGTTCTACTGCCTGATCTGAATTCGGTTCCTTTCTGTTGTTGTCGAACGTAGATAGTGTGGAGAGCATAGAGGATCTACTGCCTGATCTGAATTCGGTTCCTTTCTGTTGTTGTAGAACGTAGATAGTGTGGAGAGCACAGAGGTTCTACTGCCTGATCTGAATTCGGTTCCTTTCTGTTGTTGTCGAACGTAGATAGTGTGCAGAGCAAAGAGGTTCTACTGCCTGATCTGAATTCGGTTCCTTTCTGTTGTTGTAGAACGTAGATAGTGTGCAGAGCAAAGAGGACCTACTGCCTGATCTGAATTCGGTTCCTTTCTGTTGTTGTAGAACGTAGATAGTGTGCAGAGCATAGAGGTTCTACTGCCTGATCTGAATTCGGTTCCTTTCTGTGGTTGTCGAACGTAGATAGTGTGCAGAGCATAGAGGTTCTACTGCCTGATCTGAATTCGGTTCCTTTCTGTTGTTGTAGAACGTAGATAGTGTGCAGAGCATAGAGGTTCTACTGCCTGATCTGAATTCGGTTCCTTTCTGTTGTTGTAGAACGTAGATAGTGTGCAGAGCAAAGAGGTTCTACTGCCTGATCTGAATTCGGTTCCTTTCTGTTGTTGTAGAACGTAGATAGTGTGCAGAGCATAGAGGTTCTACTGCCTGATCTGAATTCGGTTCCTTTCTGTTGTTGTCGAACGTAGATAGTGTGCAGAGCAAAGAGGACCTACTGCCTGATCTGAATTCGGTTCCTTTCTGTTGTTGTAGAACGTAGATAGTGTGCAGAGCATAGAGGTTCTACTGCCTGATCTGAATTCGGTTCCTTTCTGTTGTTGTAGAACGTAGATAGTGTGGAGAGCACAGAGGTTCTACTGCCTGATCTGAATTCGGTTCCTTTCTGTTGTTGTCGAACGTAGATAGTGTGCAGAGCAAAGAGGTTCTACTGCCTGATCTGAATTCGGTTCCTTTCTGTTGTTGTAGAACGTAGATAGTGTGCAGAGCAAAGAGGACCTACTGCCTGATCTGAATTCGGTTCCTTTCTGTTGTTGTAGAACGTAGATAGTGTGCAGAGCATAGAGGTTCTACTGCCTGATCTGAATTCGGTTCCTTTCTGTGGTTGTCGAACGTAGATAGTGTGCAGAGCATAGAGGTTCTACTGCCTGATCTGAATTTGGTTCCTTTCTGTTGTTGTAGAACGTAGATAGTGTGCAGAGCATAGAGGTTCTACTGCCTGATCTGAATTCGGTTCCTTTCTGTTGTTGTAGAACGTAGATAGTGTGCAGAGCATAGAGGTTCTACTGCCTGATCTGAATTCGGTTCCTTTCTGTTGTTGTAGAACGTAGATAGTGTGCAGAGCAAAGAGGTTCTACTGCCTGATCTGAATTCGGTTCCTTTCTGTTGTTGTCGAACGTAGATAGTGTGCAGAGCATAGAGGTTCTACTGCCTGATCTGAATTCGGTTCCTTTCTGTTGTTGTCGAACGTAGATAGTGTGCAGAGCAAAGAGGACCTACTGCCTGATCTGAATTCGGTTCCTTTCTGTTGTTGTAGAACGTAGATAGTGTGCAGAGCATAGAGGTTCTACTGCCTGATCTGAATTCGGTTCCTTTCTGTTGTTGTAGAACGTAGATAGTGTGCAGAGCAAAGAGGACCTACTGCCTGATCTGAATTCGGTTCCTTTCTGTTGTTGTCGAACGTAGATAGTGTGCAGAGCAAAGAAGTTCTACTGCCTGATCTGAATTCGGTTCCTTTCTGTTGTTGTAGAACGTAGATAGTGTGCAGAGCATAGAGGTTCTACTGCCTGATCTGAATTCAGTTCCATTCTGTTGTTGTAGAACGTAGATAGTGTGCAGAGCATAGAGGTTCTACTGCCTGATCTGAATTCTAATCCCCTGATTCTAATGGTGAGAGGACGGCTGCCTAGGGTCCACAGGTTTGAGTTGTTCTGTGGAATGAGATGTGAATGACTACTTTCCTGTTTTTCCATCGTTTTCACAATGACCCCCCACCACGTACTACTCTCTAGTCGTTCAGTTCATTAACCCCAAAAACAAAGAGCAAAGACAAAGCAATTTTGACCTTTTCAGAATTTCATAATGTATGCTAAAAAAGCGACAATGTATCCTCTCTCTCTCTCTCTCTCTCTCTCTCTCTCTCTCTCTCTCTCTCTCTCTCTCTCTCTCTCTCTCTCTCTCTCTCTCTCTCTCTCTCTCTCCTCTCTCTCTCTCCTCTTTCTCTATCCCTCCCTCCCTCCCTCCCTCCTCTCTATCCCTCTCTCCCCTCTCTCCTCTCCCTCCTCTCTCTCTCTCTCTCTCTCTCTCTCTCTCTATCCCTCCCTCCCTCTCTCCTCTCTCTCTCTCCTTCTCCTCCTCTCCAGTACCCTTGATTTTCTTCGTTAATGAACCAGACTTGGATTAGCAGTATCGCAGTCACTGACCTGTCATTCCCTCCCTCCCTTTCTTACCAGGCTGTGACACAGGCTTCGGGAAGGCTGCAGCGTGGCGTCTGGACGCCCAGGGTTTTGAGGTGTTTGCTACGGTGTTAGATCTGTGTGGGGAGGGAGCCAGGGAGCTCCGGAGGACCTGCTCCCCTCGTCTCACCTTACTACAGGTGGACATCACCCAGCCACAGCAGGTCCAACAGGCTCTTCTAGACACCAAGGACAAACTGGGCCTCAGAGGTGAGAGACGTAGACACACACACACACACACACACACACACACACACACACACACACACACACACACACACACACACACACACACACACACACACACACACACACACACACACACACACACACACACACACACAATGACGCTGGAACACACACACACACACACACAAGGACGCTGGAACCCACACACACACACACAAGGACGCTGGAACACACACACACACACACAATGATGCTGGAACACACACACACACACACACACACACACACACACACACACACACACACACAAGGACGCTGGAACCCACCCACACACACACACAAAGACGCTGGAACACACACACACACACACACACACACACACACACACACACACACACACACACACACACACACACACACACACACACACACACACACACACAAGGACGCTGGAACCCACACACACACACACACACACACACACACACACACACACACACACACACACACACACACACACACACACACACACACACACACACACACACACACACAAGGACGCTGGAACCCACACACACACACACACACACACACACACACACACACACACACACACACACACACACACCACACACACACACACACACAGAGAAGACACCCTATCTCCTATATGGTACACTGACCTAATGACACCCTATATGGTACACTGACCTAATGGCACCCTATCTCCTATATGGTACACTAACCTAATGACACCCTATCTCCTATATGGTACACTGACCTAATGACACCCTATCTCCTATATGGTACACTGACCTAATGACACCCTATCTCCTATATGGTACACTAACCTAATGACACCCTATCTCCTATATGGTACACTAACCTAATGACACCCTATCTCCTATATGGTACACTGACCTAATGACACCCTATCTCCTATATGGTACACTGACCTAATGACACCCTATATGTTACACTAACCTAATGACACCCTATCTCCTATATGGTACACTGACCTAATGACACCCTATATGGTACACTGACCTAATGACACCCTATATGGTACACTAACCTAATGACACCCTATCTCCTATATGGTACACTAACCTAATGACACCCTATCTCCTATATGTTACACTAACCTAATGACACCCTATCTCCTATATGGTACACTGACCTAATGACACCCTATCTCCTATATGGTACACTAACCTAATGACACCCTATCTCCTATATGGTACACTAACCTAATGGCACCCTATCTCCTATATGGTACACTAACCTAATGACACCCTATATGGTACACTGACCTAATGACACCCTATCTCCTATATGGTACACTGACCTAATGACACCCTATCTCCTATATGGTACACTAACCTAATGACACCCTATCTCCTATATGGTACACTAACCTAATGACACCCTATCTCCTACATGGTACACTAACCTATCTCCTATATGGTACACTAACCTAATGACACCCTATATGGTACACTAACCTAATGACACCCTATATGGTACACTCACCTAATGATACCCTATCTCCTATATGGTACACTAACCTAATGACACCCTATCTCCTATATGGTACACTGACCTAATGACACCCTATATGGTACACTAACCTAATGACACCCTATCTCCTATATGGTACACTGACCTAATGACACCCTATATGGTACATTAACCTAATGACACCCTATATGGTACATTAACCTAATGACACCCTATATGGTACATTAACCTAATGACACCCTATATGGTACATTAACCTAATGACACCCTATATGGTACACTAACCTAATGACACCCTATCTCCTATATGGTACACTAACCTAATGACACCCTATCTCCTATATGGTACACTAACCTAATGACACCCTATCTCCTATATGGTACACTAACCTAATGACACCCTATATGGTACACTAACCTAATGACACCCTATCTCCTATATGGTACACTAACCTAATGACACCCTATCTCCTATATGGTACACTAACCTAATGACACCCTATCTCCTATATGGTACACTGACCTAATGACACCCTATCTCCTATATGGTACACTAACCTAATGACACCCTATATGGTACACTGACCTAATGACACCCTATATGGTACACTGACCTAATGCCACCCTATATGGTACACTGACCTAATGCCACCCTATATGGTACACTAACCTAATGACACCCTATCTCCTATATGGTACACTGACCTAATGACACCCTATCTCCTATATGGTACACTAACCTAATGACACCCTATCTCCTATATGGTACACTAACCTAATGACACCCTATCTCCTATATGGTACACTAACCTAATGACACCCTATCTCCTATATGGTACACTAACCTAATGACACCCTATCTCCTATATGGTACACTAACCTAATGACACCCTATCTGCTATATGGTACACTAACCTAATGACACCCTATCTCCTATATGGTACACTAACCTAATGACACCCTATCTCCTATATGGTACACTAACCTAATGACACCCTATCTCCTATATGGTACACTAACCTAATGACACCCTATCTCCTATATGGTACACTGACCTAATGACACCCTATCTCCTATATGGTACACTGACCTAATGACACCCTATCTCCTATATGGTACACTAACCTAATGACACCCTATCTCCTATATGGTACACTAACCTAATGACACCCTATCTCCTATATGGTACACTAACCTAATGACACCCTATCTCCTATATGGTACACTGACCTAATGACACCCTATCTCCTATATGGTACACTAACCTATCTCCTATATGGTACACTAACCTAATGACACCCTATCTCCTATATGGTACACTAACCTATCTCCTATATGGTACACTAACCTAATGACACCCTATCTCCTATATGGTACACTGACCTAATGACACCCTATATGGTACACTAACCTAATGACACCCTATATGGTACACTAACCTAATGACACCCTATATGGTACACTAACCTAATGACACCCTATCTCCTATATGGTACACTGACCTAATGACACCCTATATGGTACACTAACCTAATGACACCCTATCTCCTATATGGTACACTGACCTAATGGCACCCTATATGGTACACTGACCTAATGACACCCTATCTCCTATATGGTACACTGACCTAATGGCACCCTATATGGTACACTAACCTAATGATACCCTATCTCCTATATGGTACACTAACCTAATGACACCCTATCTCCTATATGGTACACTAACCTAATGACACCCTATATGGTACACTGACCTAATGACACCCTATCTCCTATATGGTACACTAACCTAATGACACCCTATATGGTACACTGACCTAATGACACCCTATCTCCTATATGGTACACTAACCTAATGACACCCTATCTCCTATATGGTACACTAACCTAATGACACCCTATATGGTACACTAACCTAATGACACCCTATATGGTACACTGACCTAATGACACCCTATCTCCTATATGGTACACTAACCTAATGACACCCTATCTCCTATATGGTACACTGACCTAATGACACCCTATATGGTACACTGACCTAATGACACCCTATCTCCTATATGGTACACTGACCTAATGACACCCTATCTCCTATATGGTACACTGACCTAATGACACCCTATCTCCTATATGGTACACTGACCTAATGACACCCTATCTCCTATATGGTACACTGCTTCATGTTTCACTTGGCTGCAAACAGCAGACTAACCACAGAGCTATGATGAGGATAAAACAAGATGCTTTATTCTCTGTGTGGAGCCTGATCTCTCTCTGTCTCTCTGTCTCTCTGTCTCTCTGTCTCTCTGTCTCTCTGTGTCTCTGTGTCTCTGTGTCTCTGTGTCTCTGTGTCTCTGTGTCTCTGTGTCTCTGTGTCTCTGTGTCTCTGTCTCTCTCTCTCTCTCTCTCTCTCTCTCTCTCTCTC